>NC_134354.1:417489985-417602485 GCF_048569485.1 Anomaloglossus baeobatrachus | reverse complement strand
GCTCCTGCCTTTGACGTCAGCGCTCTGGCAGTGGAAGTTCCTCCCTCGGCGTTATGGTAACCAGATACACAGCCTGTACCGGAGAACAGCAAGTCCCAGGAGACTGGCGATGGAACGGAAGGTAAGGTGAGCATAATATGTGCGTGTGTTTCTGTGAGTTTGTGTTTGTACGTGTTTGTGCGTGTGTGGAATGACACAATATAAATTATAGGGCTTAAATACATTAAATCAAATGACTAAATCACTCTTATTAGGCACTGCTCACAAATGCTTTGGAGAATCCATTGCAAATTCAGTCACATTTGATGGAAAAATTAGTGCTGTATGAATGACAGGCACTCCTGTGAACGCAATTGACCCCATAGTAAGTAGAAGAGATCCTTCATCAGACCGATTCGGCACAGGGATGTGGTTTGTATTGTCAATAAAAGCTGCTATTCTGATCTGAACAAAATGTAATCCTAATAGATGGTGCTAGTGGTGGGTCTCTGCCAATCACATATGTATTAGCTTACATCAATGTGACTGGCAGCTTTAGAGTAGATGAATACAGGGTGTTCTGATACTAGCTCAATTTCTATGCACTGATAATGTTTTATGTATGATCTTTCTGATCCAATATCATTCCATCTACATAACATTATAAGATGGAAATAAAAAATGATTTTTGGTGTCGCCCGCCAAAAGTGTTATCAGAATTTAAATAATAATTTCCCTACAATGTGAATGAATCATGTAAATCAGGTATAGTTTCAATTGAGGCCTCACCAGACAGACCATGATTGCTGCAACCATAAAAAGGATTATGTAGCATTTGATCAGTTCTATGAAAACTTCTTCTCCAGTGTATCCTAACCAACAACCAACAACCAACAAGTGGGTGGCTCACTATTGAGGCCATCATCAGACTGAGAAGCATTGCTATTGATCATTGTAAGTCAGATATGCAGAGGTTTTAGGACTGACAAAACTCAATTATTTTTTTTGCAGAATTTGGACATTTAGGGGTACTTTGCACGTTGCGACATTGCTGCTAGCGATGCCGAGTGCGATAGCCCCTGTCCCCGTCGCACATGCGATATGTAGTGCGAGCTGCTGTAGCGAACATTATCGCTACGGCAGCTTCACACGCACATACCTGCTCGGCGACGTCGCTGGGCCGCCGAACAATCCCTCCTTCAAGGAGGCGGTGCGTTCGGCGTCACCGCGACGTCACTAAGCGGCTGGCCAATAGAAGCAGAGGGGCGGAGATGAGCGGAATGTAAACATCCCGTCCACCTTCTCCCTTCCACATTGCCGGTGGACGGCGGGCGCAGGTAAGGAGATGTTTGTCGTTCCTGCGGCTTCACACACAGCGATGTGTGGAGCTGCAGGATGCAGGAACGACAAACAACATCGTACCTGCGGACGCACCGACATTATGGAAATGAACGACGTGACACAGATCACCGATTTTTGACTGTTTCACGCTCGTTCATCTTCTCTCCTAGGCTTTACACGTTGCGACGTCGTTACGGGCGCCGCATGTGCACCACTTTTGATTTGACCCCGACGATATCGCAGTAGCGATGTCGCAACGTGCAAAGTACCCCTTATACTCCATATTGGTATAATCTAGCTGCCTGAGAACGAGCAGACGAGTGGGAATAAATACCAAAAACCGAAAACCGATCCACCTATTAGATATTCCGTTGCACCTCTCATCAAATAAGTGCATTTCACAAATTTACTTGCCTGTATTTCAGAAAGTATACATTCGATGTTACAACTAAAGGTATGTATAGAATCAACATGATAGTGTCAGTATAGCACTGGCTTTAGTTTATATATGAAAATCCTGGTAGTTGGTTCTCTTTAAGTGTCCGAAGGTGAGGAGACTCAAGCACGTGCTGACTGGACATGGGGTTCGCATGTCATCACAATGTCACTTGACCAACAGGAACGTGAGTTCCAACATTGCTGGAATGGCGCTGACAAGACCTGTGCAGCCTCGCTCAATGCAAATTAATTGAGCGAGACCTGATACATCTAGTCGGAATGTGGTCAGAAGTATGGAAATTGCATACATGCGGTCACAAGCCGCCAGCACCCGACATCGGAGAATCCTCGCAGCAGGCACTGTGTGCGTTGTGAGGATTCTCAAGTCTGCAACTATGATGCTGAGCACAAGGATATAACATTTCACAACATCAGTATTTAAAGCTTGACTGTTTTTTTTGTTTTTTTTTTTTTTAAAAAGTTCTAACACAAGGAGAGAGGGGTATGTCCACGCTGTTGTGAAGAAATAAATAAAACCAATATCCTGGATGGTTATTGAGTTAAGTCTACGCGTTTCGGAGTATAAACTCTTTCTGTAAGACTTAATCACGATGCATCTGATGTATGGTGTGTAATGCTTGCTGGGCGCGCACAGGGTTAATAGATCCACTGGACCAAGTCACGGATCACTGGCCTGGAGGAGCGTACCTGAATGGCTACTGAATCTTCACTAAAGCCACTGGTGGTGGCGGTGATAGGCTTAACGCTGCTAGGTAGCCGGCATGAGCAGCCCCAGGGGATCACAGTAGCTCGGCAGCTGGCTCCACAGATATGGATGCAGTCTCTGATAGCAGGAGCAGTAGCCGATATCATAGGTCCAACATGGATTGATGGATAGATGGATGCAGAAGAAATGGCTGGTGTGGATAGTTGCAGCAGCACTGGCCAGTATAGTAGGATTGGACAGTGTGGATAGGTGCAACAGCAGTGACTGGTATCGTGGGAGTGACCGGTGTGGATAGTTGCAAAACCAGTGGCTGGTACAGTCAAGCCCTGCAACACAAATACGAATCAGCAATACAGCACTCAGCAAAGTATCAGCAGCGGCAGCACAAAGGGACCTGAGAACAAGCAACGTAAGACAACGTTGCCCAGGCACTTCCTTTCAGGGGAAGGTGCCTTAAATCTCTGATGCCTCTCAGCAATAGGCTAAGAGGTTCTTCCAGGTTAAGACGTACTGGCCCTTTAAGAAAAGGGGTATGTCTCTACACACCCTCTAAAGACACTCCCAGGAGACAACAGGGACTGGGGACAGAGCAGCGTGGCCAGGAAGGTGAGTGTCAGCGTCCCTGCTGGGGAAGAAGAGCAGGACAGCGAGGGGACGCCGGTAAGGGTGTTACAGGGTGATATAGTCCTGAAGAAGGAGTTTATAATCCGAAACGTGTAGACTTGACTCAATAAGTCACCATCAAGCATATTGGTTTAATTTATTTCTCCACAACAGCGTGGACATACCCCTCTCTTCTTCTGTTTGAACTATATTACTGTTGGGACCACTGCAGTCATATACAGTCATATGAAAAAGTTTGGGCACCCCTATTAATGTTAACCTTTTTTCTTTATAACAATTTGGGTTTTTGCAACAGCTATTTCAGTTTCATATATCTAATAACTGATGGACGGAGTAATATTTCTGGATTGAAATGAGGTTTATTGCACTAACAGAAAATGTGCAATCCGCATTTAAACAAAATTTGACCGGTGCAAAAGTATGGGCACCCTTATCAATTTCTTGATTTGAACGCTCCTAACTACTTTTTACTGACTTACTAAAGCACTAAATTGGTTTTGTAACCTCATTGAGCTTTGAACTTCATAGGCAGGTGTATCCAATCATGAGAAAAGGTGGCCACTTGCAAGTTGTTCTCCTATTTGAATCTCCTATGAAGAGTGGCATCATGGGCTCCTCAAAACAACTCTCAAATGATCTGAAAACAAAAATTATTCAACATAGTTGTTCAGGGGAAGGATACAAAAAGTTGTCTCAGAGATTTAAACTGTCAGTTTCCATTGGGAGGAACATAGTAAGGAAATGGAAGAACACAGGTACAGTTCTTGTTAAGCCCAGAAGTAGCAGGCCAAGAAAAATATCAGAAAGGCAGAGAAGAATAATGGTGAGAACAGTCAAGGACAATCCACAGACCACCTCCAAAGACCTGCAGCATCATCTTGCTGCAGATGGTGTCAATGTGCATTGGTCAATAATACAGCGCACGTTGCACAAGGAGAAGCTGCATGGGAGAGTGATGCGAAAGAAGCCATTTCTGCAAGCACGCCACAAACAGTCGCCTGAGGTATGCAAAAGCACATTTGGACAAGCCAGTTACATTTTGGAAGAAGTTCCTGTGGACTGACGAAACAAAGATTGGGTTGTTTGGTCATACAAAAAGACGTTATGCATGGAGGCAAAAAAACATGGCATTCCAAGAAAAGCACTTGCTACCCACAGTCAAATTTGGTGGAGGTTCCATCATGCTTTGGGGCTGTGTGGCCAATGCCGGCACCGGGAATCTTGTTACAGTTGAGGGTCGCATGGATTCAACTCAGTATCAGCAGATTCTTGACAATAATGTGCAAAAATCAGTGACGAAGTTGAAGTTACGCAGGGGATGGATATTTCAGCAAGACAATGATCCAAAACACCGCTCTAAATCTACTCAGGCATTCATGCAGAGGAACAATTACAATGTTCTGGAATGGCCATCCCAGTCCCCAGACCTGAATATCATTGAAAATCTGTTGGATGATTTGAAGCTGTCCATGCTCGGCAACCATCAAACTTTACTGAAGTGGAATTGTTTTGTAAACAGGAATGGTCAAATATACCTTTATCCAGGAACTCATTAAAAACTACAGGAAGCGACTAGAGGCTGTTATTTTTGCAAAAGGAGGATCTACAAAATATGTCACTTTTATGTTTAGGTGCCCATACTTTTGCACCGGTCAAATTTTGTTTAAATGCGGATTGCACATTTTCTGTTAGTACAATAAACCTCATTTCAATCCAGAAATATTACTCAGTCCATTAGTTATTAGATATATGAAACTGAAATAGCTGTTGCAAAAACCCAAATTGTTATAAAGAAAAAAGGTTAACATTAATAGGGGTGCCCAAACTTTTTCATATGACTGTATAGGTTTTGAAACACAAGCAAGTAAAGTTTATAAAATCATCAGCTTCTTGATTGACAGCAGCTGAGGATCAGATAATATCTGGAAGGTATTCATACTTATCCCCTTCCCCTGTTAGAATTAGCATACAGTGCTGGCCAAAAGTATTGGCATCCCTGTAAGTATTATACAATCAATTTAATTTTTGTCTGTGCTGAAGTCATACTTATGTGACCAGAAGGGGCAGGGCCTCAGCCAACGGAAAAATGTTGCTTCCTGTTATCAGCTTTGTTGGTTTTTATAATGTAAGCCTATGGAGCGTCAGAACGAGACTCTGTAGACTTACACTGTTAGGCTAAGTTCACACGTCCTGTAGTCATCCATTAGAATGGATCAATTGGTTTTTTTTAACATGAGAGTCTATTGACAACAAATCCGTTAAAGGATTGCTATTTAGCTATCCGTTGTACTTGCATTTGTAACGGATCCATTACGAATAGATGATAAATAGCAATCCGTTAATGAATCCGTTGTCCAAAGACTCCACATAATAAAAATGGATCCGGACAACATCCATTTTTAACAATGGAGAAAAAAGTTGTGTTTGCAGACTATTTTGCAAACGTATCTCTAACAGATCCATGATAATGGATGATTACAAGACCTGTGAACGCAGAATAAATGTGTCTTCCATCTCATACATAGAGTGAGCTGGTAAATCACAATAGTGGTGACGTCACTGAGAAGAGGAGCAGAACAGTGCTGGACTCTATAAAAAACAGCGGTAAGTAAATACAGTGTGTCCACCCATATCCTGTCCATCGCCATTAACTTGAGAACGGCGGCAGCTATAGGCATAGAAGTGGTGTCTAGGTATAGTAAAGTAGCCATGTAAACATGCGCTACGCAATTAAACCACTTTTAGCGCCACCAGGTGGAAAACAACGGAGTTAGCAGTTTTATCTCGAAAACGGAACGAGATAGAGAAAAAAAGTGAATTACAAAGTTGTAGAGCATCAACAATTCAATACGAATCGACACCTTGCATAGAGAAATGCAATGATTAGAACGTGTAAAACTCACAAGGTTGCGGACGTGAAGCGATACCTCATGGAGACTTCCTACAAGTCATTGGGTATGGTAGCTGCGTGGAGTGGCCTTCACGCTCATCAGACCTGACCCCTTAGGACTTCATTCTGTGAGATCACATCAAACAGCAGGTGTATGTGTGGCACCCCAGGGTTCAGTTGCCGCAAATATACCTGTACCTGGGCAGGGAAGGATCTCCACATCAGGTAATCCCACATACAACATTTCCACTCCAAGCCTGGAGGGGGAGCTCTACAAGTCGAGTTCAGGTGAGGTCCCCTTCAAAGCCAGGTTTGGAGGCGGAGTCAGAGAGACAGTTGACAGTTGGAGAAAAGGAGTCTGTGCGAGCAGAGAGTGAGGGAAGACATCAAAATGGAGAGGGCTGTGCTTAGCCCGCACAAGTAACTGTTTGACCGACTGAGGGATCCAGAAGTGAGGCAAAAGAGGAGTGACCGGAGAGGTGGAGCCAGATCGGTTCATCCCCAAAGGAACAGCGCTGATTATCGGATACCGGCGTCTGAGATTGTGAGGGATCTAATCTGCCCAGCAATAAAGACCGGAGGCCAGGGAGACTGCAGATCTCCTGGCTGCAGCAGCACCTGAAGGCAAAGCTGCTACACAGAGCTTAGGGACCGCAGTGAGTACAGCAGTGCCCCTTAGAGAAGCTCCTGCCGCCTGCCATACAGGTGAAGACAGTGAGAGAGGGACAAGGTATAGCTCCAGGCAGCCTAGTACCAAGGAGAGACACAGCGCAGCATGGAGGCCACACAACTAACCTGGTGTTGGGATCCTGAACTGTTCCCAGATTACCCAAAAACTGTAACATCAGAAACTGAACCCCTTTTTAAAACCTGCAAGTAAAATCTGGTCAGAGTTAATGAATTGGTGTGACGCACTTTATTTCTTCATCTGAGGAGCTATAGGCTGCTGCACTAAAGTGACAGTTGAAAAGACTGTGAGGAAAAACGGCCGCCATATCTGTGTACTACTAAAACTGCCCTGGGGACCCCGCTTCACCTACGGGAAGCGTAAACAACTGGCTGCCTAACCATCACCCCAGAGGTCTGACCTGCAGCCCCAGTAACCATACTGGAACCGTAGGTGGCGTCACAAAATGCTTTTATTTATTTATTTTCTTTATTATTTTTTTATTATTTTTTTTATTTTTATTATTTATTGACTTTCAGCGACCACCAGGGCCACGGAACCGGGCACAGGCCCCCGTGACATAATCCAATTAACCAACACCCGGAACCGAGTACCCCACGGCCCTGGGGCGGGTCATATGCGACCCCTCCACCAACATTGCAGGACCTACGACGACGAATCACAGATGCTTGAGCAAATGTGTCACCTACCATATTGCACAACGTGCAGCAAGATACAGTATGCTGTCCAGAGTCCAGATGTGC
The DNA here is from genome assembly GCF_048569485.1 of Anomaloglossus baeobatrachus. NCBI lineage: Eukaryota > Metazoa > Chordata > Amphibia > Anura > Aromobatidae > Anomaloglossus > Anomaloglossus baeobatrachus. The sequence goes on along the minus strand of NC_134354.1, from coordinate 417,595,055 downwards.
ATTGCAGCTGACGGTAGCCACTTTGAGCATCAAAGTTAAATGAGCGCCATATGCGTGACCAGCATTCAATGTTTTGGGGGGGGTCATAGGTTTCATATCATAGCATTTCTGTATGCAAGGTGTCGATTTGTATTGAATTGATGATGCCCTGCAACTTTGTAATTCACTTTTTTCTCTATCTCGTTATGTTTTCGAGATAAAAATGCTAACTTCATTGTTTTCCACCAGATGGCGCTATAGGTGGTTTCATTGCGTAGCGCATGGCTACTTTACTATACCTAGACACCACTTCTATGCCTATAGCTGCCGCTGTTCTCAAGTTAATGGTGGTGGTCAGGATATGGGTGGACACACTGTATATTAATACACTCACACTACACTACATGCACATATACACAAATGTAATAAATAAATAGATGGGAATGCTTATTTAATACACAGTCCATAAAACAATTTGTAGGGGCACTCTTACTAGTTCCTGATGACTATCTAAAGTATGAAATTCTGTCCTTGTTCTCTTAAAGCCTAAACTAATAGGTTGAGTCTGTTGCGAGACCTTCTTCCCTACAACACACAAGGTAATGGCCTGACAGGGACTTGGTTCATCAGTTTAAGGGCTCATTCAGACAAGCGTTTTATATGTATCTATGTTGTCTGTGTGCATTACAGACCCATTATAATCAGTGCACATTGCCAATTTTCCATGTGGCGCCCCTGACCTGGTCAAGCACCACTGAGTACTGCACCCACGCTGGGTGAGTACAAACAGGTAATCCCAAAGGCTGAATAGGGTGTGGACACACAGACACATTGTAACCATTTCACACACACACATCTTAGAGGGGACCCCTGGGCAGACCCAGGAGGGGGCGTGGCCTCCACATCTCAGCTAGTGGTGCGGTGGAGAAGCTAGAAACAAGAGTTGCAGTGGCAGTGAGTCAGAGACAAGCAGTGGAGGAGGACACGTCAGTCTGAAGCAGAGAGCGGGTACGCAGATACGCTAGTCAGACCCTGCAAGTGTAGTGGCTGTTTGCAGGGGAGTTCGGTTGCCACACAGTCAGCCTGAAAGACACCTCAGGAAGAAGCGGGGTGGTTGAGTACAGGGACTCCTGGTAGACCAGGCACGCAGGGGAAACAGGTTCCCGAAGTAGGCTCAAGTTTAACTACCTACTAAACCTGCTGGTGAGGGCACTCCAAGTGTCTCCCCAAACACACAGAGTCCACAGCGTCAGCAGCAACGAGGGGACCCATAAGTGAGATAGGGCAAGGAGCCATCTTTACTTGGTCCACACTGCCAGCAAACGGGCCAGAAAGGGGAGAAAAGGCAGATGCGACTTCCCTGGATGAATCCCATATACTTCAAGTCGGGGGTTATCCGAAACAAGAAGCGCTAGGAGGGCGAGCTTGCAGTCACCTCTATTTCATCCTGAAGGATACCTGGTTCTCTGGTCTGTCTCAGTATCGCCCGCGTTACCTCACAGAAAACAACTGAAAGTGAGTAAAAACCGTGAAAGACACTACGCACATACACCTGAGCCCCTGGGGCCAGCCTCACTCTCGGGAGGCCATAACACCAAACTGCAGACACCATCAGCCCCAGATGCTCGTTAAACTGCAGTGGTGGTCACCCCTCATCCTGACCGCAAAACAGAGAGTGGCGTCACAACTCCTATACAAGTGAACCTGACATTCCCTACAGAGAAGTCCCCGCAGTGTCCCACAGGCGATCGCTGCAGCGCTGTGGTGGGTGACTCATCCACATGGACCAATAATCTACATGAAAAAAAAAAAAAATCACATAATTATTCTTGCATGATTTACATACCAAACTAGTGCACTTTGGGCTGTGGACGTGACTGTCTGTTTGACCTTAAACAGTGAATTACTTAAAATACTCACTAAAAGATAGCTTGTATTAAGGCCGCTTTACACACTGCGATATCGGTACCAATATCGTCATCGTGCGTACCCGCCCCCATTTGTTGTGCGACACGGGCAAATCGCTGCCCGTGTCGCACAACATCGCCCGGACCCGTCACACTACTTACCTTCCCTGCGACGTCGCTGTGACCGGAGAACCACCTCCTTTCCAAGGGGGCGGTTCATTTAGCGTCACAGCAACGTCACAGCAGCGTCACTGAACCGCCGCCCAATAGAAGCGGAGGGGCGGAGATGAGCGGGACGAACATCCCGCCCACCTCCTTCCTTCCGCATTGTGGCCGGGAGGCAGGTAAGGAGAGCTTCCTCGTTCCTGTGGTGTCACACGGAGCGATGTGTGCTGCCGCAGGAACGAGGAACAACTTCGTTAGTGCTGCAGTAACGATATTTGAGAATGGACCCCCATGTCGCCGATGAGCGATTTTGCACGTTTTTGCGACGATGCAAAATCGCTCATAGTGTTGAGGAGAGCCATAAAATGAAATACTTAATTAACCTCTGGACATAGAGCATTGTGGGAAATATGTCGATTTGCCTTACATAATTCAGGTTTCAGATCATATACATGACACAGATATAAAGGTGGCTGTCATTGCCTGTTTCTCCACACCTTGCCTGGAATGCAAGGAATGTCCAGGTGTAAGAAGATACCATATAGGAGCAGACCAAACCAAAGATCAGATGACATTACAGACCAGACCATCCAGCATGGATCCACCAGATGACGTCCCTCCCATCACCATCGCCATGGATCCATCCAATGATGTCATAGACCCGCCTACAATGACGCCTACCAATCAGCTCATGGACTAGTACATTGTTCGACCCACTGACCAATGAACACATCCAGACATGCCCCTTTGCAAGGTTATATCAGAGCAAGCTCAGTTGTAATAAATCAGAGCATGGGCTGACTTCTGTCGAGGAAAGATGCATATCCGACTGTGTCTGATCTCATTTTTCAAGCATGCACTCGACCCACACCAATTAGACCAGGCAGTAGGCAACTAGTGATCTCTGGTTAAGAGTTCACCTTAACATTATTGGCGCCCAACGTGGGGCCAATAGACGTAGACACCTGAAATCCTGATGAACCGGCAACTGGAATGGCATGACGTGCTGGACACCCCAGGAAACTGATCACTTCTTAACGAGAGTATGGTAAGTCTGCTGATTTTTCATAATCTGTAGTCTTCCCGTGGTCTCGGTGGGGTGTGTGGCACTGATTGCCTGACTGTGTCCGGTTTGTTGGGGTATCTGTTGACGGGCAGACGGGTCTCACGGCTATTGGCCATATTAATCTCGGAAGAACCGTCACGTATTCAGTTGCCTGCTGCCTGTTGTTTGTATTTGTGAAGAGGGGAAATTAAGAGAGCATGTGGGTTTGTGAGTTCTGTTAGTTGTCGCCTGTGATATGGTTTGTGGTTCTAGTGGAGACTTAAGTAGTTAATACGGTTTGGTACAAGACCTAGAGATATAGGGCAGGTTTTAATTGGTCAGGTTAGGCACGTGTTTTTCACGGGCTCTCAAATTTGTTGATATGGTAAAGGATTTTGTCTGTGGTATAGTATACGGTTGTCGCCTGTGGTACAGTTTATGGCTCTGTGAGGAAATACGTGGGACTTCTGGTACGTGGTAATCTTGGGGCCTAGCGCAGTTTAGCGTGGAATGGCTGGTACGGATACCATTGGGGCATAGCGTTTAAGTTGCGCATTGTGGCTGGTACGTGTTAGTCTTGGGGCCTAACGCTGGACGTGAAATGGCTGGTACGGATACCATTGGGGCTTAGCGCAAGCTTGGGTGATATAATTGGTATGAGGTGTCTTGGGGTCTAGAAAAAGCGCTGGACGTGAATCGGCTGGTACGGGCACCTTGTAGCCAGGGGTGACACCATTGGTGTCTTGATGAATTACGGACCATGTAGAAACTGGGCAGGGACACCGTGACGAGGCGCCTGCTGCAGACTTAACAAAACTTTACTTAGTTCTCAAGTTGTGTGTCAGTTGTGAGTCATCTCCTCCTGTGTTTGTTTGTTGGCTTTGTTGGTGTTGTTTATCTTGAGAGAAAGATGGAGAAATTGGTGAAGTTGCGTCTAGTTGTGCTGGAAAAATCCGGATGAGAGTGGATTTTGTTGGGATGGGGGGACTCTAGGCTGCAATCCTGTGATAAACCATGTGCTATTTTTGGTTGCAGCCATTTTAGGTCAGATTTTAAAATGGTGGATGAAGCACATGGCTGAGGCATGCATGGTTTAAAATGGTGGATGAAGCACATGGTGGCCGAGGCATGCATGGTTTAAACAAAGAAAAGGCGGGGGATGTGTGAAGAAGACTATGTGCTCTGTAAATGTTTGAGCAATGGATTGGATGGAGTACTATATACTTAGCCAGAAAAATAAGTGTTTTTATCTATAATTAGACTTAGATCGTGGACACGTGTGTGTGTGTGTGTGTGTTTGTGTATATATATATATAAGTACAGACTACAGAAAATAGGAGAGAGAGAGTTGGAGCAGATGTGAGGTCCTTTTTCCCTGCCACATGCCAAAATGGTGGATGAAGGCCACATGGTGACCGAGGCATGTTTGAGACAAAGAAAGGAAGTTAGTGGGGGGGAGGTGTGAGAAAAGCCATGTGCTATTCTGGCAGTGGCCATTTTGTTAGTAAATCTGTGTAAAGTTGACAAAACTGCTCCCACCAAATAACATATGAAGTGTTAGTAAATGTTTATAGCACTAAAAGATGGAACATTGAATGATTGGGTAGTTGTGGAAAACACTAAATATAGATCCAGTGTGCAGGTTGGATTGAGTCAGGACAGTCACAAGGAGCAATATCTTATTAATTACTAAGCAATAAAATAAGAAAAAAAACCTTAAAATAACGTACCTTTGCGGCAGATATCATGATAAATAAATATTCCAATTATAAATGTGGCAAATAAATCCTGAGAGCTGCATGTTTTAGGTAAAAAAAAAAAAATCCAACAGAAGAGAGATGTGACTTGTGTCCAGTGAAAATAAATAGTGTACTTCCTGTTTTGGGGGAGGAACAACTTGTTTGTGTGTTTGTGGCTACAGGGGGTGGATGAAAATACAGGTTCTTCCACTAGAGTATCAAGTTACAAGGGGGGTTAGTTCTATCTATTTAAGTTTACACCTTAATGAGCAGCCCAAGCAAACAAAAAAAAACAAAACAAAAAAAAAAACAAAAAAACAAGAGCTTTCTGCATTTAATTTATTGCAAATTATACTGGAAAAGGTATAATTTATTTTACTAATTTTATCCTAAAGGAATAAAACTTAATTGTGTAAATGTTTAGATTTATTGGTAGATACAAGAGCATAGGAAGCTGTTTAATCAGATGGATTTCTATGGTAAATCAGCATTTTATAAAAAGTAATAGTATTTATGGACAGAATTATCACAGAGATGCTGAAAATTTACTGATGATGTCCTCAGTTTTGCAAATATGAACGCCTCTATATCCAGAGGTTGTGTTACGTTATTAATATTATTATTGTTGTTAATAATAATGATAAAATAATAATTTTTATTAATAATTTATTCATAATTACAATAATTTGGTTTAAAAGTATGTGGATGATTTATGGAATTCTGTGTTTTATATATAATGTATTGAATCATCTGTTTTCTTTTTATAGAAAGTTTATAATGCAGATATCTGTGGTCCAAGCAAAGGTTAAAAAGCCAATGAAATAGTTTTCCATTATAAGGCTACACATAAAACGATATTTCTGCTGTTCCCGTTTAGGTACAATCTTCACAATGTGACTTTTTTGCCTAAATGCAGAGCTCCGGGGCCACACACTTTTTGAATCTAATTATGTTTTGGATAATAGATTCAAAAAAAAAAAAAAAAAGGGGGGAAAGATGATGTGGAAAGTCACACCTATTGTTTAAGGTTTTAATTTGTTCATCAATTGAGTTTTTCTATTAAGTGTTCTTTATATTTTATCTGTAAGGAGGATACAGCAGACAGACATATCTCATGATTGCTCTGATGTAACAAGAATCGTCAGGTTTTGAACATGTCTCAGATGAGCCCATTGCTAATGCAGATTTTGAGTTTTTCCGTAGATGGATCCAGATACCAAGATGCTGGTTGATTCTGCACTGGATATGCTGAGGTTACACAACATGAGGTATTAAAAATCAAACCACTCCTCTCCCATCGGAATAGGAGAATGAGATGAAGATTTGCGATCACTGTGATTCGTAGAGCGGAAAGGGGTAAGATAGTCAAAATGTGGATATAGGCAGCAGCCGGAGGAGATGCTCGCACAGGTGCACAACAAAGAAGCAGTGAATGGGCCTAGAGTTGAGAGTCCTTATACAAAGCAGACCAGTACCTCGGTGGCTCCTGTCACGTCGTCCGTGACATTGGTCACTCCTTGTGTTCTTAAATCCTTACAGGAACAAGCGATTCAGCAAGGAACGGAGTGTGAGACGCAGGGAGCCAGTGACTGAGGAAGGTCTGTGGATAAAGGGCGGTAAGCTTTCTCTGCCGTGAGCGTTCTACTCAATAATGGCCCAGGTAACCCATGTGACAAAGGTGTTGGGATGGACAAGATCTGGGCGGCACCACTGCTCAGTACCCAGGTGGCGAGACACCTCCAGTCTTGTAAGACGTGTGCCTATTAAGGTAGAAAAACTGTAAAGACCTCGTAGAAACACCCCCCTCATCCGCTCTACTGCTCCGGTGATTGCAGATTAGTCATATACATCTACCATGAGTAGGTTTATATGAGTTTTGTGCGTGTTGTGTGAATTTCTTTTCAGGTCTGCTCTGAAACATATCCAGTGTGGAAAGCGTTACTGCTAAAAAACTCATGGTGCTGGTGGTATGTAAAGATGGAGTTCCTAAAAAGTGGTAAAAGAACATATTCTATAGCAGAGGTTATTTTAGGTCAGTACCTGGGGATGCCCCTGATGAACCCATCTGCCACTGTGAAGAGGGGAGAAATGCGTTGCGCTTCTTTCATGCTAAATGTCTGACAAATATGCATTTATTTTATTAGCCTGAGTGTGAATTGCACAGTGGAGAGTCTGTGATTGGACGAGATCTCCTCATGACTTTACCTGGCCTTATTATTATATTTATACAGTGGGTACATGTTATACATGTGAGATATTTTATTTATTTTAGGGTTTGGTCCTTGAATTTGTTGTATCATATTGATTTAAGCTACCAAACAGCTATGTAAATACAGAGTGTGAATATTTAATCTTTGGGAATTAATTGGATATATATACTTGCATATTGACGCCTCTTTATCCCTGTATCTCACGGTTTCTATATTTCCTCACTGACATTAGCAGCACGTATTAGCTTAGCAGTGTAGGGATAGGGAGGGTGAGCCGTCGGTGAGCGGGGGCGCCAATTCGCCTTATAGGGTGCCGACCTCCGCTGCGAGGTAGGGAGAGTTTAGGGCTATTGCCCCAATCCCTGCCCTTCCTTTATTGGAATATCTAATTGTGTCTATACTCACATGGGTGGATGTTGTTTGGAATTTTAATGATTATAACATAAACATGTAACGATCCCCAAGATAATGGTGAACGCTGCAAATCATGTAGCAAATTTTCCTTTTTCTTAATAATTAGATCTTTATATAAGATATTTTTGGTTTAGCACCTACAATGTGATTATATTTCTTAGATACTTTAGATACAGTGTGATATCCTGACCAGTGATGTATGAGCCGTATACAACTGCCTATATAGTGTGTTAAATATGTGTATCCTCCAATTCCAGATCCTAAATCAGTGTTAGGAGCACGTGGTCTCCAGCCAGGAGACTGGGTGATCCTGAAAAGACAAGTCAGAATGAGCCATGAGTCAGAATCAGATGGGCCGATACTGCTTTTCCCAACCACAGCGACTTCCATGAAGCTTGAGGGAAAACCCATCTGGAGACAGCAGCCGCTGTAAAGAGTCCATTGTACCAGCAGAATGGGGGTCACAACACACATAGTGCTGGATTATCTCACATAGAACCTTATGGAGAATTTCTAGATTGGGGATGATACATGGGAAATAACCATAAGGGAACAATGGGTACAGGAACATTACACAAATAAGGGCTCATGGTGGGAAAGACATTATCTGACCTGAACCAATCAATTATTTTAAGGGTTTAAGTCACTTAAGGATAACATACACTTATAGGTAACTGGTATTGTTTTATTTGTTGGTATTTGAAGCCGTAAAAGTGCTACTCTGTGTTACTGAAGGTAATCGGATCCATGTGTAAGGGAAATCTTGTTAAAGGCCTCCTGGTGGTAGATTATAGACCCGAGACAAGAAGAGATCCATTAGTGTTGTGATACAATCAGGTGTATTCGGGTAGAAAAGTCTCGAAGACGCGGACAGCACTCAGATGTTGACTGAGATTCAGTCTTTCAGAAACAGTAACGCTAAAAGCTGCAGCATAACAGTAAGAAGCTTATTCTTACAATTGCCTTACTCTTTCTTATCGATTAATCTCAAAATTTTCGGTATTAAATAGTCTGTTCTAAGGACTGGTTCGTTACCTGTGCCTCTGTGGACTGTGTGTGCGGGATGTGATCAACTTTCTGATTAGCAGTCTGTACCAGCGAGGGCAAAGGCTTAGCATTGCTTGTATAGCGGATAGAAAAATGAAAAAGTTGCAGTTAAAGCATTAGAGCTGATGTGTTAGAGGACCACGGTAGGGTCAGAAGGTTAATAAAGTATTTAGGGGGGACTGTTGAGGAGAGCCATAAAATGAAATACTTAATTAACCTCTGGACATAGAGCATTGTGGGAAATATGTCGATTTGCCTTACATAATTCAGGTTTCAGATCATATACATGACACAGATATAAAGGTGGCTGTCATTGCCTGTTTCTCCACACCTTGCCTGGAATGCAAGGAATGTCCAGGTGTAAGAAGATACCATATAGGAGCAGACCAAACCAAAGATCAGATGACATTACAGACCAGACCATCCAGCATGGATCCACCAGATGACGTCCCTCCCATCACCATCGCCATGGATCCATCCAATGATGTCATAGACCCGCCTACAATGACGCCTACCAATCAGCTCATGGACTAGTACATTGTTCGACCCACTGACCAATGAACACATCCGGACATGCCCCTTTGCAAGGTTATATCAGAGCAAGCTCAGTTGTAATAAAGCAGAGCATGGGCTGACTTCTGTCGAGGAAAGATGCATATCCGACTGTGTCTGATCTCATTTTTCAAGCATGCACTCGACCCACACCAATTAGACCAGGCAGTAGGCAACTAGTGATCTCTGGTTAAGAGTTCACCTTAACAATAGGTGTCACACGCAACGGCATCGCTAAAGTGACCGGATGTGCGTCACAAAATCCGTGACCCCCAACGAGATCGCTGTAGCGATCTCGTAGCGTGTAAAGCCCGCTTTAGGCCTCATTCACACATCAGTATTTTTGAACAGTATTTCATCAGTATTTTGTTGCCAAAACCAGGTGTCAATCTTTCGAATAGAGTGTTTTTCTGTAGGTTGCACTCCTGGGTTTTTCGTACAAAAATACTGATGTGAATGAGGCCTTAGATGCACTCTTGGGGCTTTCTGTGAGTGATCCGTGTTGTTCATCTTGTAGCTTTTTTTTTAATTCTATAGATATAAAATGTGAGTCTTGTTTTTTTTACTCATTTACATGAGTGTTACATTTACATGAGCTTGCTGTATGCTGGTGAAATAAGAGGGTCTATACGCAAAATGACTCCATTGTTCTTTGGTATCAAACTTGCAGTACAAACATACACCCATGAGACACAATAAAGAAGACCTCATACAGCAATGTCCAGGACTGTGATATTAATGTTATCCATGGGACCATGAATTTCAGATGAGTGGGGTTCCGACACCATCAATGACCTTTTTTCATCGGTGGATGGACATATACAGAGCATACAGTGCTGGAACAGCACAGCTCTGTACACTACTATATATATATACACTCTGTACACTACTGTATATAGAGGCCATTCCTGGATACTACAGCTCAGATCTTCACTTCTATGAGAGCTTACCTAGCCACAGTGTCAGGAACCAGGCACTCCATAGTGTACAGAGCCATACTGTTCTGCCTCCATACGCCCTTTACATTCGTGTACAGCTGATGGGTGGGGGGTGTCAGATGTCAGACCGTCACCAGTATGAGGTTTATCTATCAAAAAAGATAAATCATCAATATGTCAATTATGGAAAACCTCCTGAAGGGGTTAAATTGTCTTTTTGGAAGGAAAAAGTGTTACATAATTTTAATCAATGAAGTAATTGTTGAACCTTAGCTTGGCCTTCACAATGTGCTTTCCAGTTATATTGTGACTAATTAGCCTTTCTAACATTGCTGTGAGAATAACACTATGCATACACAAAGGCAGACTGTGTACTTTACTCCGCAAAAATGCCTAATACTGTATATAAAAAATGGCCCCGATTTATCATTGTCTTTGTGCTTTTTTTTCTGGATTGATAATGGTTTTAATAAGTGATTTTTATGTTTGCAACTTATTCATAATGTAATTTGTGCCTTTTATAAGTTAATTATATATACAGTGGAACCTTGGATTACGAGCATAATTGGTTTCGGGAGTGAGCTCTTAAACCAAGTTACTCATATATCAAAGCGAATTTTCCCATAGGAAATAATTGAAACGCAGACAATTCGTTCCACAACCAAAAAATATTTACTGTATTTATACAAACTTATTACATTAATACAAAATAATGTTCTGTATTCATATATAATTATAAAAGTACACTAATACAAAATACTGTACAGTACAGTAAAAACATATAAAACACATTAAACTGCATATTAGCTTTCAATGGAATTGTTGGTGTGCGGGAGGTACACTCTAGAGAGAGAAAAAATTATGTATAAATATGACAACCTTTATTCTAGTACAATACACAAAAACCACCCCAAATCTATTCACCCCAAAATAAGGGAAGAACTTAGCCAAATGTGGGGTAGGAAAATGGCCCAGGTATTTACATTACAGTACACGCAATGTGCTTTACAGGTTAGCAGAAAGAAAGTACAATACTGTATCCACAAATGCAGATTGGTATATGGTATACTGTACATATGTAGAGAAAGCTACTTCCACAGTAGGTCAGAGCGCGGTGAAAGGACAGAACTGGAAGTGTGCACGGTGAGTATTTGCTCTTATTGCAAATCATTGCTCTTAAACCAAGTTACAAATCTGTAAAAAGCTTTGCTTGTCTTTCAAAGTGCTCTCAAACCAAGTTACTCTTTATCCAAGGTTCCACTGTACTTGGTTTTCTCTGTGTTTTTGGAGGGTTGACAATGTTGTGCAGTTTTCCTTATCTAGATTTTTTAGTCTAATTCGTCTTTTGCAACTTTTCAAAATGTGACAACCTTTTTGTGCAATTGTACTTTGGCACGCTAGTGGAGTACAAAATGTGCCTTCATTTATTGTTGTGTTGTTGAAGACGAACAAGTGACATTTTAAAGGATCTCAGAACCTTTTGCGCTAAAATGCCACATAAAAAGGAAAGAAAAGGAGCATCATTGAATTGTACAAAATTGATCAACCTTCATACACTATTGAGAAGAATTTGGTGCAAAAAACGGTAACAAATACAAGACATAAAAAAGAAATCTGTATAAAAGAAACAGCAAATGGTGAGTCGGGCCTATGTGTGTATGGACTTTGACTTAGCATGTGTGCTATTTCTACATTGTGTGTCAGTCACATCTTGTGGAAACCTTAGATTTTTTGCAGGAATGGGTTTAACCTGTTTTGCTACCTAATTCCTGCAAATTCAGCACTGAAAATGTGAGGATGAACCTTAACACTGTGGCTAATCCCCCTGTAGATCTGCAGCAATGCAAACTGCAAATCCAAAGCACGTCCACGGCAGTAAGGAGATCACACCAACCATGGAAAGTACATGTTGACCAGTTGTGTGAACATAGCCTAATTTTAAGCAGCGTGGTATTATCTTCAGGGGTCACTGAGGTTTTTTTTCTGGAGCAGTATGTGTGGCACTAAAATGATCAGGTAACACTGATGTTAGCAGAAAGCATTATGCTAGGCACGTATTTGACAAAATTATACTCTGGCTGCATAGTGTGTGACAGCATTTTACTCTGGTGTCACTGTGTAGCACTAGGAGTCTGTATAGCTATAGTGGAGAGAAGGGAGAGGCTTGGAGAAATTGTTATTATGGTTTGGGCCAGATGGAGAAGGAAAAAAAGAACTGTTACAATATTGGAATCTAAAGGCCCCGTCACACGCAACGACGGATCTAACGATATATCGCCGGGGTCACGGATTCCGTGACGCACATCCGGCATCATTAGCGACATCGTTGCGTGTGACACCAACGAACGGCCGTTAACGATGGAAAATACTTACCAAATCGTCCATCGCTGACACGTTGTTCATTTTCAGAAAATCGTTGACTGTTAAGGATTCAGGTTGTTCGTCGTTCCGGAGACAGCACACATCGCTACGTGTGGCACCTCGGGAACGACGAACTGCAGCTCACCTGCGGCCACCGGCAATGAGGAAGGAAAGAGGTGGGCGGGATGTTACAGCCACTGATCTCCGCCCCGCCGCTTCTATTAGGCGGCCGCTTAGTGACGCCGCACAAACCGCCCCCTTAGAAACGATATTGTGCGCCACGGGCAGTGATTTGCCCGTGACGCACAAACGACGGGGGCGGGTACGCTCGCTAGCGATATCGCTAGCTATATCGCTGCGTGTAAAGCCCCCTTTATCCAGTTATCCACTGGATAGCTGATAACTAGTGATGAGTGGGCACTATCATGCTCTGGTGCTTGGTACTTGAAACCAGCAGCTCTGATGCATGGATAAGCACGACTCGAGCACCTGAGTATAATGGAAGTCAATGGTGAACTCGAGCATTTCAATAGTGATGAGCAAGCTCTACCATACTCGGCACTTGTAACAAGCAGGTGAGACACTCAGATGGGCGCAACTCGTGTACTGAGTGTAATGGAAGTCAATGGGGGACTTGAGAATTTCAGTAGTGATGAGTGAGCTCTACCATGCTCAGGTGGTCAGTACTCGTAGTGAGCTGCTGGACTCTTAGATAAGCGCGACTCAAGTACCAAGTATAATGGAAGTCAGTGAGAAACTCAAGCATTTTCAGTATTGATGAGTGCGCACTACTATGCTCGGGAGCTCAGTACTTGTACACGAGTCGCACGCATCTGAGCGTCTGATTGTTATAAGTACTGAGCACCCGAGCATGGTAGAGCTCACTCATCACTACTGAAATGCTCAAGTCCTCCATTGACTTTCATTATAATCAGTACATGAACCGCGCTTGTCCGAGCATCCAACTGCTTGTTATGTATACCGATCTCCCAAGCTTGGTAGTGCCCGCTCATCACTAGTGAGAACTCATTAATCGGTGGGGTCCACCACAGCGGTCAGCAGGACGAGGAATTTTTCATCATTTTAGATTAGAGCAGCTATGCATTGCCATCTGCCATTACTTTCATTCTCTATGGGGCTGTTCTGCACTGGGCTTAAGCTGGCAGCCTTATAGAGAATAAATGCAGTGGCAACTGGGCATGGGAATCATTCTTAGTGGGGATAAAAGTTCTGTTCTGCTATTCAGTGCGAGGCCCAGTGGTCAGACCACACCGATCAATAAATTGTCAGCTATCCTGTGTTTTACTGGAGATTCCAGTTATTAGGCCTCTTTCACACATCCGTGCATTTAATGCACGTGTATGATGGTCCATGGGGCAGGTCAGTATGTTTGTCCATGTGTATTTACTCCGTATGCTGTTCCTGTGACATCCAGATAGCACACGGACAGCATGAGCTGGTATACTTATTTGTCCCAGGCGCTGCTGTTACTTCTGGGTGCACAGTCAGTGCAGTGAATATGCATGAGCATAATGAGCGGGCCCGGAGGTAACAGCAGAAGCAGAGACAGCAGATCTGGAGACAGGTAAGTATATATATTTTCTTTTTTAAGGGACAAGTGTTTTTTCTGGTACGTGTCACACTGATAACACATGGATCACATCAGTGTGCGGTCCATGTGACACCCATGCTGCTAGCAGAAAATGGACACATAGGACGTGTGAATGAGGCCTTGGGAAGCTGTTGGGTCTCCCAGTCAACACTCATAACCAGAATGTCCAAGGCTGTTATGTCAACTGTTATTGCCATTGATCGTGTAACAGTTCGGCCTCATTTACTTTAGCCCTCTTTCACACGTCCGTGAAAATCACGCATTTTTCACTGACGTGTCAAACGTGTGTATTATCCTCCGTGCGCCGTGTTTATGGCACTACGTGTGTTCTCCGTGTGTTATCCGTGGTAACACACGGAGAACGTAAACTTTCTACTCACCTGTCCCTGGCTTCGCTGTCTGTGGTGCTGATCTTCGGTCTCCGGTCCTGCCGACTCCCCGCTGCTGCTGCTTCTGGCCGCAGTGAAGTGAATATTCAATGAGCATAATGAGCGGCAGTCGGAAGTGACAGCAGCGGCAGAGACAGGAGGGCTGGAGAAAGTGAGTAAAGTTTTGTTTTTTTTCTCGCAGACACGTGTTTTCTCCGGTGCATGTCACACGGAACACATCCGTGTGGTCCGTTTGCGTTCCATGTGACACCCGTGATGCCGGAGAAAAACGGACATGTCTATGTGTGGAGCACACAAGCACACGTATGCTCCACACATACACACAGTCCATGGCAGAATACGCACGTGAGCGCAGACCCATTGATTTTAATGGGTCTACGTGTGCCCGTGTCTCCGGTACGTGAGGAAACGGATCAAACACATACCGGAGACACGGAAGTGTGAATGAGGCCTAAGACACCACTCTCGCACACAATTTCACTTCCCCTGGTCATGCCCCAGGAAGCCGAGTGAATGTTCCCTACCCCTTCATTTCAATGTGTGTAGTGGGTGGGCCTACCCCCTACTAGTTCAGCACAGTTTACCCAGCACTGTTATTATTAAAAATGTTTTAATATTTATATGTGATGTGGTAGGGCACCCCTAGTGGCCGGGTGGGACGGCTGTTGCCACCGGGGAGGAGGAGTCGGCCGGATATCTAGGCAAGGTCTGAATGTGTGTGGGGGAGAGGAGCCGGGACAGCAGAGAGTGAACATCTGCAGCGGCAAGAGTGTGTGTGTGAGCGGACCATCAAGGGACACCGGAGAACAGGAGGTGGACGCAACCTCAGGGTCTATTCCGCTGGTGTGGGTCCAGTGTGTGCTTGACCAGAGAGTGGGAGCCCGGAGAAGAAGAGTATCTAGGGCATATCCCCACCAGAGGGTGCGTTTGGGCAGGTTGTCCCCAGCTCCACTAATATTGCCGGAATCTGCTGACCGGAGTGTTTTATCTTTGTGAATAAATGTCGTTTTTATTGCATCTGGACTTTTGCCTGCAGACTCTTTGTGCATCGGCCGATGAAGATACCGACACACACTCTCTCAACATTAAAGAAGTGATGAAGCCAGGGATGTGCCTTGAATACAGTGCTGCCACGACTACACAGCCAGAGGCCTCCCTGGCTGGTCATTTCATGTGGCGTAGTCGGCAGGATACGATTCCCCTGCCAGGAACCCAGAAAGCTGGAGATCAGGTCGTGCCTGGAACACAGGACCCGGACCATGATGCAAGATTTCCAGTCCCCTGGTGGGAAGAAAACACAGTACCCGTAGCGTTGGACCGGGTACAGGATGATGACCAGAAGGCCGTTATCTGTAAGGAAGAAAAGGCGCGAAAAGTTGGCGCCAAAAGAAGAGCCTGGGGCTGGCCGGCGCCGAAGAAAAAGGACAGAGTACTCCGCCCAAAGAGGGGAGGCGCCAGCTCCAGGGCATTGAAGACGAAGAAAAAGAAAAAGAAGTACCTCAGCGGAGGAGTCAAGATGATGCGTGAGGCTGGGGGTGGAGTCCGTTTAAGAGCGGGAAACGAAGACCCGCCTCCACTCTCCCCAGTCTCAGCGTCGACATCACCGCCATTACCAGCGATACTGTCGGAGACCGAGATGGAGACCTTTGGGCAACCCGCGGAGTTGGCAACGACTATGGCCCTAATCAGCCTCGGTCGAGGCCGACCCCGGTTCGCCCCTGCTAACGAGGCCGCGTTGGCGGACCTTCCCATTGGACCGGGAGGTTCCACCAGGCCGGACAAAGTTTCTTGGAAGACCTCATGGGATGCTCAAACCGGGAGCACCATCACAGAGGTGAAGGCGACCTATGCCACCCCACCCATGCCAAGCCGTCCGGGGGTCGCAGTCTTCCCATGGGAGACCCCGCAGCTTAACGCCGCCGCTTCCCCATTTGTGCCGGAGTCGGCTGAGGAGTTCGCTGGGCGCCTGGAGAAAGATCACCTGGGCTTCTTCTGGGACCCAGTCAGCGCCCCGCCTGCGGAGTCACACCCCAGAGCTCCGTCCCCGAAGCCTGATCCCATTCAGGAACGTCTCCTGGCCGAGACCCTTGTCAGAGAGATGTTGACCGGTCCTGGCGGTGAGGAGCTGGCCCAGCAGTTTGTGACCGGGGTGGTTGTCAAGTTCAACCAACAGGACGGATATGGATTCATCCGGGAAGTCGAGACCGGGGATGATTATTTTTATAACCGGGTTCATCTCGACGTGGAAGGACTCCCCAAGCGACTCCATACCTTGTGGCCGGGCGAGAAAGTCCAATTCCTGCCGGACGCAGGTAGCCGCGGCCTGTTTGCCGTCTGTGTCTCTCGCATGCCAACCACCCGGGAAGCGGAGCAGTGGCAGCAGGAGATTGAGTGGGAGGAGCAGCAAGAGCGGCGCCGGAGCTATGTCCGACCGACCCCGTCCGAGCCCTCTCAACCCCGGCGCATCATGGCTGCTGTCCCGGAAACAGCGACTGCATCGGCCCCTGACCCGGAGAAGGTTCCAACCGTGGTAGCGGTAACGCAAAATGTTACAAACAAGCCGGTCATCATGCTGGACGCACCACCGCCATCTCGGGCAGAGACACCATCACCCCCAAGAGGAGCTGCAGCAGCTGTGCCGGTGGAGCCGCCTTTCGCCCCTGTGTCCTTCAGGCGAATCCGCCGTCAGCCGGGACAATCTCTGGGGGCCTACATCCAGGCTCAAGCGGAGGAATGGAAGAGAGCCTGGCCCCCGGAGTAAGTTGTTGACTCCAGTACCTGCAAAGACCGGTGTTGTTCCAGACCGGCAGAAAGTTCCCTTGTTGCTGCAAAGTTTGATGGGCCTGTTGCCCTCCAGCAAAGACCGGGAGCGCTATTGAAGCCTCCGGGCGCCCCCAGCTAAGACCGGGAGCGCTATTGAAGCCTCCGGGCGCCCCCAGCTAAGACCGGGAGCGCTGTTGAGCCTCCGGGCGCTACCCAGAGACCGGGAGCGCTGCTGCGCCATTAAGCGCCCCTAAAGACCGGGAGCGCCGCTGAACTGGTGCCGCTGTTGAGGACTGACCCAAAAGGTTTTTATGTGTTTATGTGTTTAAGAGCCTTGCCGGGAGGCTCGGATTTTAAGAGGGGAGGCATGTAGTGGGTGGGCCTACCCCCTACTAGTTCAGCACAGTTTACCCAGCACTGTTATTATTAAAAATGTTTTAATATTTATATGTGATGTGGTAGGGCACCCCTAGTGGCCGGGTGGGACGGCTGTTGCCACCGGGGAGGAGGAGTCGGCCGGATATCTAGGCAAGGTCTGAATGTGTGTGGGGGAGAGGAGCCGGGACAGCAGAGAGTGAACATCTGCAGCGGCAAGAGTGTGTGTGTGAGCGGACCATCAAGGGACACCGGAGAACAGGAGGTGGACGCAACCTCAGGGTCTATTCCGCTGGTGTGGGTCCAGTGTGTGCTTGACCAGAGAGTGGGAGCCCGGAGAAGAAGAGTATCTAGGGCATATCCCCACCAGAGGGTGCGTTTGGGCAGGTTGTCCCCAGCTCCACTAATATTGCCGGAATCTGCTGACCGGAGTGTTTTATCTTTGTGAATAAATGTCGTTTTTATTGCATCTGGACTTTTGCCTGCAGACTCTTTGTGCATCGGCCGATGAAGATATCGACATACACTCTCTCAACATTAAAGAAGTGATGAAGCCAGGGATGTGCCTTGAATACAGTGCTGCCACGACTACACAGCCAGAGGCCTCCCTGGCTGGTCATTTCATGTGCATGGCCAGAAAGGAATAATGAGGCCGTGTCAGCAACTGCAGCAAAGCTACGAATCAACATGGTGATATGGGCAGTGTGAACAATGCCAACGGGCGTCGTGAGAGGGCGGGGAGGCTGTGCCCGCTGAGATATGGCATATCCGGGGAGGGGGCAATCAACAGGTCCAGGTCATTCTTACCACAGAGTGAACTTCATAATGCAAACCCCAGAAAACAATGGCAGAGTTTGTGTTTTTCAATAATTAATCATCTTGCAATTTTCTGTTTTTTTTTTTTGTTTTTTTTTTATATAGAACATTGTAGGGTTAAATGAATTGTGTTGTTGTAAACAAAACTAAAGAAAAGTAAAAAGCCCTTATATGTAGACAGAAAGATAAAAACGTTATTGGCTCAGGAAGGAAAAGATCCCTGCTCATTACAGGGTTAATAAAAGGGGATGACTGTTAACCCTGGACTGCTCTGCTGATCCCACACCTCTGTAGGGCATTATCCAGGGGTCACTCAGCCTAGTCACGTTCATAGGATTGTCGTATCACGATCGCATCGCGCTGGATCTGCCGATAAATGTCGGGATACATCAAATAGCATGACTGTATCCATGACCTCATTTAGCTCGTTGGTAGATGCTAAACTGTATGGGCTCCTTCCAGGTATGACGTCATTGATCTACAGGAAGGATCCAACTGTCACAAGTAGGAAGTGAGCGAGGGTACATTCCGTACCATAAGGATAGCGCCCTCTACAGAAACTGGCTGACCGCCGATGAATACGGCACAGAATGAAACTTCTCTCAGGTCCTCTGAGAAAGGGTTAATCGCCAGGCTGTTTAATTGTGAAACACCAAAGAAAATCCAAATACAAGCCTGTCACTTTAAAGCGGTGGAACGCACGTCTCAGCCATTGTGACACGCACGTACACGGGGTTTCTTGACGTTCACTTACGCAAAATCGCTCGCGCGTTAGATTGTCATTCAGAGGCTTCCGTTAGTCAGACATATTGTCCCAGAGGAGCCGGGAGAGGCCCTTACAGACCGGGGGCAGCATGGGTGAGATTTGGGGATGAGATCGGCTGGGGGAATGCGGGTACTAAGCATGGTACTGCCCTTACTACACGCCTGTGCCGGGAGAGCGCCGGGGGCTCAGGATCTCCACCCTGCAGATACACTACCGTGGCGAGTTGTGCTCCGTGTCTTTCACAAGTTTCCTCCATGTGCTGGACCCTGGCGCCCTCCCTGTATCAGTGATAATGGAGTCCTGTCAGGGACATTTCCTGCCCTCCGTGCCAATGCTGGCAGATTCGCCTCACCCTTCAGGCGCCCCACTAAGAACCTGTAGAGTACTGAGTGCCCTCCTGTACTGCAGCCCCCCAGTGAGTGAATGGGGCACGTCTGCTGCAATAGCACAGGCCACCTGTGGTCCGGTGTGGCGCTGTACCTGGGTCGGCCCCTTTACACGACCTGTGGCCCGGTGTGACGCTGTATCTGGGCGGCCCCTTTACACGACCTGTGGGCCGGTGTGGCGCTGTATCTGGGCGGCCCCTTTACACGACCTGTGGGCCGGTGTGGCGCTGTATCTGGGCGGCCCCTTTACACGACGTGTGGCCCGGTGTGGCGCTGTATCTGGGTCGGCCCCTTTACACGACCTGTGGGCCGGTGTGGCGCTGTATCTGGGCGGCCCCTTTACACGACGTGTGGCCCGGTGTGGCGCTGTATCTGGGTCGGCCCCTTTACACGACGTGTGGCCCGGTGTGGCGCTGTATCTGGGTCGGCCCCTTTACACAACCTGTGGCCCGGTGTGGCGCTGTATCTGGGTCGGCCCCTTTACACGACCTGTGGTCCGGTGTGGCGCTGTATCTGGGCGTCCCCTTTACACGACCTGTGGCCCGGTGTGGCGCTGTATCTGGGTCGGCCCCTTTACACGACCTGTGGCCCGGTGTGGCGCTGTATCTGGGTCGGCCCCTTTACACGACCTGTGGCCCGGTGTGGCGCTGTATCTGGGTCGGCCCCATTACACTACCTGTGGCCCGGTGTGGCGCTGTATCTGGGTCGGCCCCATTACACTACCTGTGGCCCGGTGTGGCGCTGTATCTGGACGGCCCCATTACACTACCTGTGGCCCGGTGTGGCGCTGTATCTGGACGGCCCCATTACACTACCTGTGGCCCGGTGTGGCGCTGTATCTGGACGGCCCCATTACACTACCTGTGGCCCGGTGTGGCGCTGTATCTGGACGGCCCCATTACACTACCTGTGGCCCGGTGTGGCGCTGTATCTGGACGGCCCCATTACACTACCTGTGGCCCGGTGTGGCGCTGTATCTGGACGGCCCCATTACACTACCTGTGGCCCGGTGTGGCGCTGTATCTGGGTGTCCCCTTTACACGACCTGTGGCCTGGTGTGGCGCTGTATCTGGGTCGGCCCCCACCTGTGGCCCGGTGTGGCGCTGTATCTGTGCGTCCCCTTTACACGACCTGTGGTCCGGTGTGGCGCTGTATCTGGGCGTCCCCTTTACACGACCTGTGGTCCGGTGTGGCGCTGTATCTGGGCGTCCCCTTTACACGACCTGTGACCCGGTGTGGCGCTGTATCTGGGCGTCCCCTTTACACGACCTGTGACCCGGTGTGGTGCTGTACTGGGCGGCCCCTTTACACGATCTGTGGCCCGGTGTGGTGCTGTACTGGGCGGCCCCTTTACACGATCTGTGGCCCGGTGTGGTGCTGTACTGGGCGGCCGCTTTACACGACCTGTGGCCCGGTGTGGCGCTGTATCTGGGAGGCCCCTTTACACGATCTGTGGCGCTGTATCTGGGAGGCCCCTTTACACGATCTGTGGCCCGGTGTGGCGCTGTATCTGGGAGGCCCCTTTACACGACCTGTGGCCCGGTGTGACGCTGTATCTGGGAGGCCCCTTTACACGACCTGTGGCCTGATGTGGCGCCCCTGGTGTGGCGCTGTATCTGGGTCGGCCCCCACCTGTGGCCCGGTGTGGCGCTGTATCTGGGCGTCCCCTTTACACGACCTGTCGCCCGGTGTGGCGCTGTATCTGGGCGTCCCCTTTACACGACCTGTGACCCGGTGTGGCGCTGTATCTGGGCGTCCCCTTTACACGACCTGTGGCCTGGTGTGGCGCTGTATCTGGGCGTCCCCTTTACATGATCTGTGGCCCGGTGTGGTGCTGTACTGGGCGGCCCCTTTACACGATCTGTGGCCCGGTGTGGTGCTGTACTGGGCGGCCTCTTTACACGATCTGTGGCCCGGTGTGGTGCTGTACTGGGCGGCCGCTTTACACGACCTGTGGCCTGGTGTGGCGCTGTATCTGGGAGGCCCCTTTACACGATCTGTGGCGCTGTATCTGGGAGGCCCCTTTACACGATCTGTGGCCCGGTGTGGCGCTGTATCTGGGAGGCTCCTTTACACGACCTGTGGCCCGGTGTGGCGCTGTATCTGGGAGGCCCCTTTACACGATCTGTGGCCCGGTGTGGCGCTGTATCTGGGAGGCCCCTTTACACGATCTGTGGCCCGGTGTGGCGCTGTATCTGGGAGGCCCCTTTACACGACCTGTGGCCCGGTGTGGCGCTGTATCTGGGAGGCCCCTTTACACGACCTGTGGCCCGGTGTGGCGCTGTATCTGGGAGGCCCCTTTACACGATCTGTGGCCCGGTGTGGCGCTGTATCTGGGAGGCCCCTTTACACGACCTGTGGCCCGGTGTGGCGCTGTATCTGGGAGGCCCCTTTACACGACCTGTGACCCGGTGTGGTGCTGTATCTGGGAGGCCCCTTTACATGACCTGTGGCCCGGTGTGGTGTTGTATCTAGGCGGCCTCTTTACACGACCTGTGGCCCTGTGTGGTCCTGTATCTGTGCGGCCCCTTTACACTACCTGTGGCCCTGTGTGGTCCTGTATCTGTGCGGCCCCTTTACACTACCTGTGTCCCGGTGTGGTGCCGTATCTGAGTGACCCCTTTCCATGATATATATTAGAGGTGTCCACTACTATAAGATTGTGACCTGCAGTACCTGACTGCGGCCACAGTGTGATGGGAGCAGCAGTGCACAGGTTACATCCAGCCTCTGCGATAGCTGGTAGTAGCTGATCATTGGGGGAGCCGGACCCTACTGTCCTCATATAGATGACCGATCCCAACGAGGGCCCATAGTAATGGTGTGTGATGCCATTATTACACGCATACAGCATACATGGTCTTGCGATGCAATGCTTTGTACATGGCTTCCAACAAACTATATGATAATGTATAGGAGTGACCAGGGCTGAACCCAATATAAATACGTCACTTATGAGGAGCCTAAAATCTAAGGGTACTTTCACACTTGCGTTGTTTTCCTTCCGTTACAATTCGCCCTTTTGGAAAACAGCGGAATCCGTTAACGGATTTCGCTGTTTCCATTAGACTTGTATGGTTGACGGATTGTACCAAAAGGACCTGCGTTGCTTCCACTGGGCGACGCTCCGTTGCTTCCGCCCAGCGGGAGGAACGCAGCATGTAACGTTGTTTTGAGCAGCGGAATCCTCTGGATTTCACTGCGCATGCTCTTCTTTTTTTTTTTTTTTTTTTTTTGTTTTAAATCAGAAACTTTATTTTGGCTCGCGGTGGCCGAACGCTCAGCTGAGTGCCCGGCCGCCGGCATGCCCGGCCACCGGCAAGTGACAGCGCTCAGCTGAGCGCCCGCCGGCATGCCCGGGTGCCGGCAAGTGACAGCGCTCAGCTGATCACCCGGCGGCCGGCTGCAGGGAGCGATCAGCTGATCACCCGGCGGCCGGCTGCAGGGAGCGATCAGCTGATCACCCGGCGGCCGGCTGCAGGGAGCGATCAGCTGATCACCCGGCGGCCGGCTGCAGGGAGCGATCAGCTGATCACCCGGCGGCCGGCTGCAGGGAGCGATCAGCTGATCACCCGGCGGCCGGCTGCAGGGAGCGATCAGCTGATCGGCCGGCGGCCGGCTGCAGGGAGCGATCAGCTGATCGGCCGGCGGCCGGCTGCAGGGAGCGATCAGCTGATCGGCCGGCTGCAGGGAGCGATCAGCTGATCGGCCGGCTGCAGGGAGCGATCAGCTGATCGGCCGGCTGCAGGGAGCGATCAGCTGATCGGCCGGCTGCAGGGAGCGATCAGCTGATCGGCCGGCTGCAGGGAGCGATCAGCTGATCGGCCGGCTGCAGGGAGCGATCAGCTGATCGGCCGGCTGCAGGGAGCGATCAGCTGATCGGCCGGCTGCAGGGAGCGATCAGCTGATCGGCCGGCTGCAGGGAGCGATCAGCTGATCGTTCACAATAGTCTGCCGCCGGTAAAACTGTAAAAAAAAAAAAAATCAAAACGGATTCCGTTGTTTTGCAGCATCCGTTGTGCCACTGTATGCAACACATCCGTTGCATCCGTCACACAACGCAATGCAACGGATGCCGTTCAACGCAAGTGTGAAACTAGCCTTAGTTGTATTTCCACATATAAAAAGTCTGGTAAAAAAAAAGAGCGCGCACCATAGGTGCAAGCAGAGCCGTCCAAAGGTACGCCATGTGTCAGAATAACCGTGCTCAGGATTTCTACGTCATTAGTCTGAACATGTACCAACAGTGTACAGGGAACAGGAATCATCTCACTCGGCT
Source organism: Anomaloglossus baeobatrachus (assembly GCF_048569485.1). Classification (NCBI taxonomy): domain Eukaryota; kingdom Metazoa; phylum Chordata; class Amphibia; order Anura; family Aromobatidae; genus Anomaloglossus; species Anomaloglossus baeobatrachus. The sequence continues at coordinate 417,571,312 of NC_134354.1, read as the reverse complement.
TTCTGGCAACAGCAAGAAGTTTTCCCCTTGAGTTCAGGGAAGCATCAGTCACTCTCCTTATTGTCCTTGTCCCCGCTATTCTTCACCCCGGATGTGTCATCAAAAGACTCCCACCCCTACAAGGGCAATACCCTTATTGTAATGGGCCCCTTAATTATTCCTCAACCACCTTACCCCCCTATGTATCCTCCTCTCTACATGCAGGGTTCATCAGGGAAGTGGCTACTTGTGAGGGACATAAACATGGAGGGGTTCCTGTACTGAATGGGGTTCCTATGCCAGATGCTTGTCCAAAGTGTGCAGTAACACCTATGAATACAGGGTTGCCAACCTACTCTTACTTATAAAAGAAGCACACCCATGAAGATTTATCATTGAACGTCTGTGTGGTAATATACTCGCCTACTCTGGGATCCAGCGCTGTTCTTCTCATTTTGTGAGCGTTGTCACCACTCTGCAGACTGTCTGGGTCGCTCTGCGTGAGCTGTAAGTGACTTTTACAGTGCAGGTGTATGGAGTCACAACGCAGCTCTATAGGTTTACATTGTAGGAGACTTATAGCTCACACAATGTGACCCGGAGAGTCTGCAGAGTGGTGACGTCACTGAGTAGAGGAGCGGAATGGTGCTGGACATTTGAGAAGACTGTGGTATCAGTATATTAATACGCTCACACTACATGCACATCTATCGCCCCCAAAAACTGAATTGAAGACTACATTTACATGACCGTTCCGTTTTTGTGGTCCAGTTCCATATACGGTCCATGCATCATCCGTCTGACTTCCTTTTTTTGCGGAACGCAAAAAAAACGGAAGGAGAGTTATATACAGTCCAGGGTATCTGGCCAGATGCTGGTCCCCATATAAGGTCTATGTGGAACAGAATCTGGCACAAAGGGGTAGGAGCAAGCACTACATAATCACCGATCCCTAGCATGGCAGTCACACTGCTCTCGCGGCAGCTCTTTGTTCTTCCCGCCGGCCTCTTATTAGGCTCATTTCATATTCATTACTTCCCTGCTCACTGGCGTATGTGATTGGTTGTAGTCACACTCCCCAAAGCTGAGTGACAGCTGTCTTACTGCAACCAATCACAGCCGCTGGTGGGCTGGTCTATATTGTACAGTACAATAAATAAAACATTTTAAAAAAACGGCGCGTGGTCTTCCCAGTTTTGATACCAGCCAAGATAAAGCCTCACAGCTGCTGGCTGGTATTCTCAGGCTGGGGAGACCCACATTATTGGGAGCCCCCAGCCTAAAAATATCAGCCAGCAGCTGGCCAGAATTGCCGCATCCATTAGATGCAACAGTTCCGGGAATTTAGCCAGCTCATCCCGAATGTCCTGGTGCGGTGGCAAACTGGGTAATATATGGGGTTGATACCAGTTGTGTAATGTCACCTGGCATCAAGCCCTAGGGTTAGTGATGTCACGGCGTCTCAGATACCCGACATCAGTTATAAAAAAATAAAAAAAAATAGACGACAAACAAAATTTTATTTGAAAAAACACTCCCCAACACATTCCCTCTTTCACCAATTTATTGGAAAGAAAAAACAAATCCGGGTCCGGTGTAATCCAATAAGGGGGTCCCACGACGGTCCATACTCTCTGTCCTAGTCAATGAAGAACAGAATGTTCCCCATTGGCTGGGAGAGCAGTGCAGTGACCTGAGCTAACATCAGTAGGTCAGCCCAGGTCACCGCAGGGGATGACGAGCACTGACTTCATGAGGTTAGCTAGCTACATTACCTGGGTGATGAACGCTGCTGCACTCCTGGTGTCAGCGCTTGTCACTGACTTCCATTGTCCGCCGCGTTCACAAGCAAAGTGTCAGGAGCGGCCTGTGACGTCACTGCTAGTCACAGTCTCGGGGAGCCTGCGAGACTTGATGTGAGAACGTGGTGGCATGGAAGTCAGTGACGAGCGCTGATGTCAGGAGTGCAGGACTTCATCACCGCAGGTAATGAACTTTGCTAACCTCCTAATGTTCACGCTTTTCATCCGCGCAGCTGCTAACACTGCAGTGCGGGGAGATACTGACACACTACAGTGTGAGCAGCTGCGGGGATGGCGCGGGAGCGAACACAGCATTCAGGGGCACCCGACAGAAGTCACACAGAAGTGCTTCCAAGCGGCTTCCGGGGATTTTACGGACCCATTGACTTGTATTGCAGAACAGAATAGGACATGTTCCATAATAACAGAACAGACATATTGCATCCGATGTGTTTTTTTGTAGGAACTGATGCACACGGAAGTGCTACAGTGCCATCCGATCCTACACAAGACATTGAAAAGATGGTCCTGTCAGTGGGTCCACATATAAAGAGGAACTGAACAGGACAGACGGAATGGTCGTCTGAGTGAGCCCTGAAAGACAGAGCATATATAGTGTTGGGACAATACATTCACTGCAAGGCATACTGTGAAGTGACTGCTGTGAGCATTGGATGCGATATGCCAATGATGCTCTGCTCAAACTCTGCCGCCAGCATGAGCCGAGTCATTCTCCATGACCGGATTCTCTTGCATGCGAAAATCGGATAACTGGTGCCGGGAAGAGGGACATAGTGATCCCTCCATCTTCTCTGCTGCCTGGCTCTGTGTATGTTGCGCTGCACTTGGATGACATCTGAGTGCAGTCCAATGTTTCACACGCTCCCATAGACTTGTATGGGTACACGTGAGCAGAGATATGCTGCCAGTCACAGCAGGCAGTGACATTTTTTTTTTTTTTTTTTTTCTTTGTCGCTCCATTGGGAGACCCAGACAATTGGGGTGTATGGCTTCTGCCCCCGGAGGCCACACAAAGTATTACACTGAAAAAGTGTAACCCCTCCCCTCTGCCTATACACCCTCCCGTGGATCACGGGCTCCTCAGTTTTATGCTTTGTGTGGAAGGAGGCACACATCCACTCATGCATTCCCATTTTAGTCAGCAGCAGCTGCTGATTTTATCGGTTGGAAGAAAAGAGGGCCCCCACAGGGCCCCCGGCATGCTCCCTTCTCACCCCACTACGTCGGCGGTGCTGTTAAGGTTGAGGTGCCCATTGCGGGTACAGAGGCTGGAGCCACATGCCGTTTTCCTTCACCATCCCTTAGAGGCTCTGGGAGAAGTGGGATCCTGACCGGTCATCCATTTACTGGGACCGGGCTCCCTCCGCAGCCCCTGTGGGAATCTGCCGGACAGGAGTCTATGTATCCTCAGGGACAGGGCCCTGCATCTAAAGGTACTCTGTGTCCCCATGGGGACTGTGCATGGAGCGCTTGTTTCACAGACGCTGCACCAGCTGCTGGTTTGTGAAGACCGGGACTTCCGCGCCGACCGAGCCTGTTTGTCGGCCGCGGTATTAAATTTAGTCCCCGGCTTCATTGCGGCCTAGTACCATAACTCCCGCCCCCGGGCCTGCCAGTCAGGGGTAAGGGCGGGACGGTCGACCTGACGTCGGCAGTGAGGGCTGGAGCATACTTTATGTTTCCTCCCCCCCCTCACTGATCACTGTGGAGCCCCAGATTCCCGCACTTTACTAGTCGCCGCCCACGGCTCCCTCCTCCCCTGAGAGCTCCGGCAGCCATTTTTACACATTCTGCCGGTGGAGGATTTTCAGGAACGAGCTCTGCAGCTCTGGGAGACCTAAGGCAGGGAATCTGGTGGACACACACTCCGCTTTGGGCGGTCGGTAAGCCACACCGGTCACCCGGTGCTGGTCCCCCTAGGGTGCCGGAGTGTGTGTATATATATATATATATATATATATGTGTATATATTTTCTCTGTTCGGCCGGATTGTTTACTTTTGGCTATATACCCTCAGTGATCACTCTCCTAGGAGACAACAGCATGTCGTCCACAAGGAGCAAGGGCGCTAAGGCAAAGGGTTTTTTTGCAACCTGTACCTCTTGTGGGGCTATGTTACCTGCGGGTTCCACCTACCCTCACTGTGAGCAATGCTCGACCCCTGTTGCACTTGCTCAGCCGGAGCCTCGGTCACTAGTGGGCCCCTCGGCTCAGGCAGACCCTCCTGCTTCCACTGTCCAGGCGGCAGGGACAGAGTTTGCAGTTTTTGCTGAGAAACTCTCTGAGTCGCTTTCACAATCCATGGCTCAGTCTATGGACAAATGGTCTGCCAAGCTACTAGAAGCCTTGCAGTCCAGACCGGTCCTTACACAGGCCCCGGGCACTGTTGGATCATCGCCTCCAGGCCCCTCTTGGTCTGCGCCGCAGCGTGCTCCCGGGGTGGCCCCTAGGTCTCACGTGGAGGACTCCTGCACGGACCACAGTCCCAGACCGGCTAAGCGGGCTCGCTGGGAATCTTCCCCGACTTCCTCACGCTGCTCGGGGTCTCAGCTTGAGGACTCTCTGGAGGACGAGGCGGACGTCGCAGCTCAGGGCTCTGACCCTGACGTTGCCCTCAATCTTGATACACCTGAGGGGGACGCCTTAGTAAATGATCTTATATCGTCCATCAACCAGGTGCTAGATCTTTCTCCCCCACCTCCACCTATAGAGGAGTCGGCTTCGCAGCAGGAGAAACACCAGTTTAGGTTTCCCAAACGTACACGGAGTGCGTTTTTCGATCACTCTAACTTCAGAGATGCTGTCCAGAAGCATAGAGCATTTCCGGACAAGCGCTTTACTAAGCGCCTTAATGACACACGTTACCCCTTCCCCTCTGACGTAGTTAAGGGTTGGGCTCAATGTCCCAAGGTGGATCCTCCAGTCTCTAGACTGGCGGCTAGATCTGTAGTATCAGTTGCAGATGGCTCATCGCTCAAGGATGCCACTGACAGGCAGATAGAGCTCCTGGTGAAATCCATCTATGAAGCCACAGGCGCGTCCTTTGCCCCGGCCTTTGCAGCCGTGTGGGCACTCCAAGCTATCTCAGCTTGTCTGTCTGAGATTAATGCGGTCACACGTACCTCTGCTCCGCAAGTTGCGTCTTTGACTTCTCAGGCGTCGGCTTTTTCGTCCTACGCCATGAACGCCGTCCTGGACTCTGCTAGCCGTACGGCGGTAGCATCCGCTAATTCGGTGGCAGTCCGCAGGGCCATGTGGCTACGCGAATGGAAGGCAGACTCTGCTTCCAAGAAGTTCTTAACCGGTTTGCCGTTTTCTGGCGACCGATTGTTTGGCGAACGATTGGATGAAATTATTAAGGAATCCAAGGGAAAGGACTCGTCCTTACCCCAGTCCAAACCGAAGAGACCTCAGCAACGGAAAATACAACCGAGGTTTCGGTCCTTTCGGCCCTCAGCCAAGTCCCAATCCTCTTCGTCCAACAGGCCAGAGGAACTCCTATGCGTGGCGGTCTAAGTCACGCCCCCAAAAAAACGCCGGAGGCACTGCCTCCAAGGCGGCCTCCTCATGACTTTCGGCCTCCCCGAACCGCATCCTCGGTCGGTGGCAGGCTCTCCCGCTTTTGCGACGCCTGGTGGCCACATGTCCAAGACCGATGGGTGAGAGACATTCTGTCTCACGGTTACAGGATAGAGTTCAGCTCTCGTCCTCCGACTCGTTTCTTCAGAACATCTCCGCCCCCCTCTCGGGCCGGCGCACTTTTTCAGGCTGTGGGCGTTCTGAAGACAGAAGGAGTGGTGATTCCCGTTCCCCCTCAGGAACATGGTCACGGCTTCTACTCCAACTTGTTCGTGGTGCCAAAGAAGGACGGGTCATTCCGTCCCGTTCTGGACCTCAAACTGCTCAACAGGCATGTGAGCACCAGAAGGTTTCGGATGGAATCTCTCCGCTCGGTCATCGCTTCGATGTCACAAGGAGACTTCCTAGCATCAATCGACATCAAGGATGCTTATCTCCATGTGCCGATCGCACCCGAACATCAACGCTTCCTGCGTTTCGCCATCGGGGACGAACACCTTCAGTTCGTGGCACTGCCTTTCGGCCTGGCGACAGCCCCACGGGTCTTCACCAAGGTCATGGCATCCGTTGTGGCGGTCCTACACTCTCAGGGCCACTCGGTGATCCCTTACTTAGACGATCTCCTAGTCAGGGCACCCTCCCGGGTGGCGTGTCAACACAGCCTGACCGTCGCTCTGGCGACTCTCCAGTAGTTTGGGTGGCTCATCAACTTCCCAAAGTCCAAGTTGACACCGACCCAATCACTGACTTACCTCGGGATGGAGTTTCATACTCACTCAGCGGTAGTCAAGCTACCACGGGACAAACAGCTTTCGCTGCAGACAGGGGTGCAATCTCTTCTTCGGGGTCAGTCACACCCCTTGAGGCGCCTCATGCACTTCCTGGGGAAGATGGTGGCAGCAATGGAGGCAGTGCCCTTCGCGCAGTTCCATCTGCGCCCACTCCAATGGGACATTCTCCGCAAATGGGACAGGAGGTCGACGTCCCTCGACAGGAACGTCTCTCTTTCCCTTGCAGCCAAAACCTCTCTTCAGTGGTGGCTTCTTCCCACTTCTCTATCGCAGGGAAAATCCTTCCTGCCCCCATCCTGGGCTGTGGTCACGACGGACGCGAGCCTGTCAGGGTGGGGAGCGGTTTTTCTCCACCACAGGGCTCAGGGAACCTGGACTCCGATAGTCTTCCCTTCAGATCAATGTTTGGAGATAAGGGCAGTGTATCTAGACCTAAAGGCGTTCCATCGGTGGCTGGAGGGCAGGCAGATCCGCATACAGTCGGACAACGCCACGGCGGTCGCGTACATCAACCACCAGGGCGGCACGCGCAGCCGTCAAGCCTTCCAGGAAGTCCGGCGGATTCTGCTGTGGGCGGAAGCCACAGCCTCCACCATCTCCGCAGCTCACATCCCGGGCGTAGAAAACTGGGAAGCAGATTTTCTCAGTCGTCAGGGCATGGATGCGGGAGAATGGTCTCTTCACCCAGACGTGTTTCGAGAGATCTGTCGCCGCTGGGGAACGCCGGACGTCGATCTCATGGCGTCACGGCACAACAACAAGGTCCCGACCTTCATGGCACGGTCTCAAGATCACAGAGCTCTGGCGGCGGACGCGTTAGTTCAGGATTGGTCGCAGTTTCGACTCCCTTATGTGTTTCCTCCTCTGGCGATGTTGCCCAGAGTGTTACGCAAGATCAGATCCGACTGTCGTCGCGCCATTCTCGTCGCTCCAGATTGGCCAAGGCGGTCGTGGTACCCGGATCTGTGGCATCTCATGGTGGGTCAGCCGTGGGCGCTTCCAGACCGCACAGACCTGCTGTCACAAGGGCCGTTTTTCCATCTGAATTCTGCGGCCCTCAACCTGACTGTGTGGCCATTGAGTCCTGGCTCCTAGCGTCGTCGGGGTTATCTCAGGATGTCATTGCCACCATGAGACAGGCCAGGAAACCAACGTCCGCCAAGATCTATTACAGGTCTTGGCGGATCTTCTTGTCCTGGTGCTCTGATAAGGGTTTTACTCCCTGGCCTTTTGCCTTACCCATTTTTCTTTCATTCCTTCAATCCGGAATGGACAAGGGGTTGTCACTCGGCTCTCTCAAGGGACAAGTATCGGCGTTCTCAGTATTTTTTCAAAAGCGCCTAGCAAGGCTTCCGCAGGTCCGCACGTTCCTGCAGGGAGTTTGCCACATAGTTCCACCCTACAAGCGTCCGCTGGAACCCTGGGACCTTAACAGGGTGCTATTGGCTCTTCAAAAACCACCTTTCGAGCCGCTGAGGGATGTCTCTTTATCACGTCTTTCGCAGAAGGTGGCATTTCTTGTGGCAATTACCTCACTCCGAAGAGTGTCGGAGCTTGCAGCGCTGTCATGCAAATCCCCTTTCCTGGTTTTTCACCAGGATAAGGTGGTTCTGCGTCCTGTCCCGGAGTTTCTCCCTAAGGTGGTATCTCCTTTTCATCTCAATCAGGATATCTCCTTACCGTCATTTTGCCCTCATCCAGTTCACCAGTGTGAAAAGGATTTGCATTTATTAGATCTAGTGAGAGCACTCCGGCTCTACGTGTCTCGCACGGCGCCCCTACGCCGTTCAGATGCGCTCTTTGTCCTGGTCGCTGGCCAGCAGAAGGGGTCGCAGGCTTCCAAGTCAACTTTGGCTCGGTGGATCAAGGAACCGATTCTTGAAGCCTACCGTTCATCGGGGCTTCCTCTTCCTTCGGGGCTGAAAGCCCATTCTACCAGAGCCGTGGGTGCGTCCTGGGCATTGCGGCACCAGGCTACGGCTCAGCAGGTGTGTCAGGCAGCTACCTGGTCTAGTCTGCACACCTTCACAAAACACTATCAAGTGCATACCTATGCTTCGGCAGATGCCAGTCTAGGTAGGCGAGTCCTTCAGGCGGCGATTGCCCACCTGTAGGAAGGGGTCGTTTTCGGCTCTCTTTTATTGAGGTATTCTTTTACCCACCCAGGGACTGCTTTTGGACGTCCCAATTGTCTGGGTCTCCCAATGGAGCGACAAAGAAGAAGGGAATTTTGTTTACTTACCGTAAATTCCTTTTCTTCTAGCTCCTATTGGGAGACCCAGCACCCGCCCCTGTTCCCTTCGGGCTGGTTGTTCTTTTGTGTACACGTGTTGTTCATGTTGAATTGTTCTTTTGGTTATGGTTTCAGTTCTCCGAACATCCTTCGGATTGAATTTACCCCAGACCAATTTATAAGTTTCCTCCTTCCTGCTTTTGCACCAAACTGAGGAGCCCGTGATCCACGGGAGGGTGTATAGGCAGAGGGGAGGGGTTACACTTTTTCAATGTAATACTTTGTGTGGCCTCCGGAGGCAGAAGCTATACACCCAATTGTCTGGGTCTCCCAATAGGAGCTAGAAGAAAAGGAATTTACGGTAAGTAAACAAAATTCCCTTCTTTTCTTTCTTCAGCTTGATTACCGTTACAGCTGAAGAAAAATAGGCGATACCACCTGCATCATTGAATAAGAATGGGCCGAGTGTAATCAGATTTTTTCTTCTTTTAATCAGAGTGCACTCGTCCGATTCATACGCTCATGTGACCCTGGCTTTAGTGTTTTTGTGCCGTGCATGTCAGCCCATGCGTAGAACAAGCTTTGGTGAAGGAGAAAAAAATCGCACGCAGGGCTTTTTTTTTTCTTTTCTGGACAAAACAGACGGCAGTAAAAAAAAAAAGTCCCTGTATTTTTTCACCGTCTGTGTAGTTCTGAATGGCTGGTAACCCACCCAGCATTCGTCACCTGACTGTATTATCTTGCGGGTGCCACTCATTTGCTGATTATTCTTTGTCCTGTAAGCTCCAGATTTCACCTTACTTACCAAGGTTCTGTGAGCGTGGCCACGGTATCTGTCAGCCTGTCTGCTGACTAGTAATAATTTATACCCCACTCTGATGTGACAACCTGAACCTGGGTGCATGGTCAATAATGCCCCTCCCCACAGTAGAATGGGGGTCTCCTGCGCAGCAACCACATCCACGCACAGCTTAATATGAGCGGTCTCAGATTATGCAAAAAGCCACAGAAGATGTATGGATGTGTTGTAAAAGTCTATGATGACAAAACTTAAAGGAGTCTTATTAATTTCAACCTGACAAGCACGCTTTTAAAGGGAATGTGTCATCAGAACATGAACGATTATTTACATGGAACCTGTAATCTGAATCAGTGCTTGGCTGCATAATTGCCGATAGGTATGTGGTTTTTTGTTTTTTTTTCATTTTTATTTTTTAAATGCTTAAGCATTTCAGAAATATATTTTTAAAGGGTACCTGTAACCAAATGTTTCCCTTATGAGCCATCCCCAGTGAGCTCATATACAGTGAATGTATATGAGCCCAGGCCACTCTGTAGAACCTAAAAAACCACCTTTATTATACTCACCTGCGGTGCAGTCTTGTCCAATGGGTGTCACTGCTCTCGGTCCAGCTCCTCCTCCATCTTGTGGGATCGCTGTCCTCCTTCTCATCCCCATTGTGCACGACGTTTCCTGTGCTCCTTGATCTGCCCTGCTGGGGGAAGAGCAAAGTACTGTAATGCTCAGGCGCGAGAAAAGGTTAAAGAATGCACAAGAGCGCAATGGAGGCCTCTCTGTGAAAGATGCAGGATGCGTAATGCACACTGGGCTGGGCAGGAGGACGGCGGACCAAGAGCAGCAACACCCATCGGACCGTACCGCCCTCTAGGTGACAATTATAAAGCTGTATTTTTACATTATACAGAATGGCTTGGGCTCTTATATACAATACTAGATGGTGGCCTGATTCTAACGCATCGGGTATTCTAGAATTTATTGTGTAGTTAATGTATGATTTTTGCTCTTATATACAGAATTCTAGAATGCTGTGTATAAGGGCTCACTGGTGGTGGACGCAGCTTATAAGGGAAAAACCTGGTGACAGGTTCCCTTTTAAGTTTTGATATTTTTCACTTTTAAACACTAGGGTGACCCCCGTTCTGTCCACGTATATGGAAGCAGTGGTGTAGTGTGACACCGCTCCATCAACGTCTATGGAAGTAGTAGTGTAAAGTTTGTTCCCCCTCCCCCAGCTCCATCTAATTCTATGGGAGCAGTGGTGTAATGTGTGATCCCACTGCATGTATCTCTGTGCGAGCACTGATGTTATGCGACACCGCTCTGTACACTTCTATGGGAGCAGTAGTGTAATGTATGACCCACTCCATCCACTCTTATGGGAGTACTGGTGTAATATGTTACCCAGGTCCATGCACTTCTATGGGAGCAGTGGTGCAATGTGTGACATCGCTCCATTCATGTCTAGGGGAGCACTAGTGTAATGTATGACCCACTCCTTCCACTCTTATGGGAGCACTGGTGTAATATGTTTCCCAGGTCCATGCACTTCTATGGGAGCAGTGGTGCAATGTGTGACATCGCTCCATTCATGTCTATGGGAGCAGTGGTACAATGTTATGGGCATTAGATACATGTCTCTAGGTTGTATCACAGATGGTAAGCATCAGATACATAACCCTGGGGGTTATCACACATGATCGGCATTAGATACATGGCTCTGGGGCAGATCACAGATGGTGGGCATTAGATACACAATTATGCTATATCAATGTATGCTCCTGCAGAGGCTTAGGCTATGTTCACACTAGAAAAATGATTTTTCTTCACAAATTTCTTAAGAGTGCACCTGTGTTAAAAAACGCACCAAAAACGCACCTGCGTTTTTGCCGCGTTTTCTGTGCGTTTTTGGTGCGTTTTTACCGCTGGTTGCTCCCTGCGTTATTGTACCAATTATATATGGCAAATAACGCAGTTAGCTGCAGAAAAGAAGTGACATGCTCATTCTTTTTCTTAAGAAAATCCACTGAAAGAATTTTCTTAAGAAAAAACCGCAGTGTGCGCACAGCTAATTTTTTTGCCATAGGTTTTGATGGGGAATGTCTGCAGAAAGGTTACAAGAATTTCTCAAGAAATTTCTGCAGCAAAAACGCAGGTAAAAAACGCAGTGTGTGAACATAGCCTTAGGCTGCTTTCACACTTGCGTCGAACGGCATCCGTTGCATTGCGTTGTGTGACAGATGCGTTGCATATAGTGGCACGACGGATGCAATAGATCGTACAAAATAACGCAATCTGTTATAGTTTTTTTTTCTTGACTTTACACATCTGGGCATGCGCAGTTGTGTAAAGAGTGATGCGTTAACGGAATCAGCCACCATAGGCATCCATTATAAAAACAACGGACGCCGACGGAATTCTTCAGGTTGCGTGTTTTTGACACTCCGCCAAGCGCAGAAAAACACTACATGCAGCGTTCCGTCCGCCAGGCGGATGCAACGCAGCGTCAGCTGACGGATGCAACGCAAGGCCATCCATTGCTATCCGTAGCTAATAGAAGTCTATGAGGAAGAAAAATCCATCAGGTTCACTGGTGTAATCTCTGCCTTTGTTCAAAGTGTCCAATATTGGGTTTAGCGTCACATCAAAATAGCAGCAGCCTGTCTGAGAGTTCAGTGGCTCTGAGCGTGGCGCTGTGCCTACACGGGAAAGCCGCTGAGGTCACAGTGCCGCAGCCAATACTAGACACCGGGAGCCTTGCCAGAGACTTGGCAATGGATCCTGGGACAAATGGTTGTTTTCTTTGTCTTTTTCCTTTTTCTTTTTATCCTAGACTTCTTGGGGTTTTTTTTTTTTAAACATTTGGTGACATTTAGGGTACCGTCTCACTAAACGACGTACCAGCGATTCCGACCACGATACAACCAGGTCAGGATCGCTGGTGCTTCGATACATGGTCGCTGGTGAGCAAACAGACTGTCAAACAGTCAGATCTAACCAGCGACTCGTGTAACGATGCTGCGCTTGGTAAACAGGGTAAATATCGGGTAATTAAGCAAAGCGCTTTGCTTGGTTACCCGATATTTACTCTGGTTACCAGCCTACACCGCTTAAAGGCTGCCAGTGCTGGCTCCTTGTATACGTAGCTAGAGTACACATCGGGTTACTAAGTAAAGCGCTTTGCTTGGTTACCCGATATTTACCCTGGTTACCAGCGTACACCGCTTACAGGCTGCCAGCGCTGGCTCCCTGTATACGTAGCTTTAGTACACATCGGGTTACTAAGCAAAGTGCTTTGCTTAGTTACCTGATATTTACCTTGGTTAACAGCGTACGCTGCTTACACAGTCCGTGCTCGTTGGTCTCCTGCAGTCAAACACGCCGATGTGTGCTGCACAGCGGGAGACCAACGAGCAAAAAATGAACCAGAACAGTGTGTAACGATCAGCGATTTCACAGCAGGGGCCAGGTCGCTGCTTAGTGTCTCACACAGCGAGATCACTAATGAGGTCACTGGTACGTCATAAAACCTGTGACTCAGCAGCGATCTCGCTATTTGAGAAGTACCCCTTAGGCTATGTGCGCACTGGGAAATGAAATTTCCGTGCGTACATTCCGCAGGCTCTTAAAGATTACCGCACCCGCGGTAAAAAACCGCGGCAAACCGCACCCGAAAACCGCATGCGGTTTGCCGCGGTTTCACCGCGGTATTGTTCGCGGTATTGCCGCGGTTTTGCCGCGTGCGGGTTGGGATGTGCTTTATTGCGAAACATTTTTTAAAATGTATATAAAAAAATAAACATTTTTACCGTTACTAAATGTTTTAATATGTAATGCTACAATCAGTCATGGATTTTTAAATTCCATTTTTCTGAATAGGCAAGTGTAATTAAAAAATGATCCATTGCATTACTGATACAAACTGGAGCGGAGGGATAACATTGATTATTATTGGTTCTATATGTGTCCGCTTTTTAGGATCAACGTAAAAGAACACCATGCAGAAAGTTTGACACCTAACCGAAGCAAGACAGACCCCAAATTAATCAATGGGACCCCTCGGCTTTCATTTGCATTAGTTATTCAATTAATCTGTTTTTCCCATTTATTCTGCTTGTCTCTTCCTAAAAACAGAAAAGACTAAATTTCAGACCACTAGCATTAAATTAAAAAAAAATGGAAATATGTAACCAAAATGGAGATCCCCCACAACTGTAAAACATGATATATCTTACACCGAGAACAGTTTACAGAGGACCTTTGACCAGTCCTCTCATTTTAAGCTGGCCACATTGTGGAATGGTCCTATTGAAGGGTTAGGTTGAACAAATGGTTTTCGTTTTTTAACTTCTCAGCTTATAAAGTTATCATACCATTAAATTCCACAAAAATCATTATATATGTGACTTATAAGCGTGCCAGTGTGCCCAACTATTGGTTTTTAAAAGATAAAAAAGATATATAAACCGTATAATTTGAGATACATAAATAGTATAATTTGTTTTCTTCTTAATTGCTGATCAGTATGGATTTTCCCCTCTAGATTCCATAGCGAGCCCCGGGAAGGACAACAGCCGTATGAAAAGCTATAAAAACAAGGCTCTGAATCCTGAGGAGATGCGCAGGCGGCGTGAAGAAGAAGGAATCCAGCTTCGAAAACAGAAGCGGGAAGAACAGGTTAGAATTTTTATCTTTAATTTCATTGTCATGCGCTGTACAATATAATTGACTGTTTTACCCCTTCCATGGAAGGTACAGTATTTATGGAGAGGACAGCTTGTTATAGATCCTCCCAAAAACTACATTTTTTTTTTTTTTGTGTGGAGGGATGGGAATCCTCTATTCTAGAGATTGGTGGTGACAGACCGACCTCTGAACCACAAGCATTTATGATCTACCTTGTGGACAGGATCTACCAAGTGCATATGTCTTACTAGCATATATGGCCAAGGCCCTGTGCGCACGCTGCTGTTTCTGCCGCGGTTTTGCTGCAGAAAATGTTCATAACCTTGCTACAGTCCTTCCCCAGCAAAACCTATGGTACAAAAAATGGAGTGCGCATGTGGCGCCCTGGACAAGCCAGGGGCCACAGAGAACAACACCCACACACCCCACACTCCCTGCAGGCACACCGAAGTCAAACACAAAACCCTTGTTGCCTTCCTCCAGGGGCTGATGTCCACACCAGGGGGTGGGCCAGGCGGTTGGTCCCGCCCACCGAGGAGTTCACAGTCCTGGAGGCGGGAAAAGTAAACAGATTAGTTTTGGAGAGGAGTGTGGACAGTTGGAGAAGTGAAAGTGGAAGGAGGAAAGTAGTAAAAGAGCAGCCTGAAGTTGGTCCGGGTGTGTGGCCCGGACAGATCAGCAAGGTTGGCAGACGATGGTGACCGTCTGCAGGAGTGGCCGATTGGAGTCTACCGTAAGGACCGTGGACGGGCGGTGGCCCGGCGGTACCGGACCGGTACGCGAAGAGAAGCCAGCACCATCTGGCAGGGGCTTACGGACCCCGGCAAGGCTAGGAGTCGCCGTGAATTTGCCAAATTCGTTAGTGAAGGGAACCTCCTGGGTTTCCCAACAGCCAAGTCCCGACAGAAGGCAACAGTCCAACCAAGTGAGGGAGACACCGCCACCGCCAAGGCAACAGTTTCTCAGGGCCAGCGCCTGCGGGCAAAAGGGGCTCCTCCGGCCTATATCCAAGCTGGGGAGCGGGTTACCGGTGGGAACCCATGGAACCATCTACCGTATCTAGGTGCAGGGAAAGGCAGTCACCATCAACCTGCCGGGAGAAAACAACACCGCAGCCGTCTGTGGGACCCGTCCATCCAGCCGTGTGTTTTACCGAGAACTGTGTCCTCATCATTGGCTGAGTGAGTACTACCGTGCCGTGCGGCACAGCGCTGCCCCCGCGACCCTGCACCTCACCAGGCCCCGTAACCCGCCTGCCATTCATCCCTACCCCATCACCGGGTCCCGGGACAACCAACCCCCTACCCACGGAGGGGAGAACTAACAACAAAACTGCTCCCTGTCACCGCTCCTGGGATCCCCGTCCAGAGCAGCGGTGGTGTCACCAATATCACCACAACCGTGGGTGGCGTCACGGACAATAATCAAAACCCCCACAATCAAAATCCACTTTTCACTCACGGGCGAGGAACGCCGCTCGAGTCCCCGGAATCCGGCCCACCGCTCGAGCAACCACCGAGCAGCCGCAGCGGCAGCCGGACCCGAGCAGTGGGAGAGCGCAGCGTCCCCTCCTCCGCCCACGACACGCACACTTTGTTTGTTTTTTTTTCCCCCTACAGGTTTTGCTGCATGTTTTCTGCAGCAAAAAGAATGTGCATGTCACTTTTCCGCAGGTAACTGCGGTTTTTGCCATAGATAATGGTAAAAAAAAAGCGCAGGAAACAACTTGCAGAAAATTTGCAGCAATACCGCGGTAAAACGGCATGCGGTTTTCAGGTGCAGTTTGCCGCAGTTTTTACCTTAGGTGCAGTAATCTTTCAGAGGGTGCGGAATTTTCTTAAAATTCCAATTCCTAGTGCGCACAGGGCCTTATTCTGTTTTCCTACAAGGATGAGTGTAATTCTTATTGTCAGACCTGAAAATGTATGGTTTTCTTCTCCTTCTCTGCAGCTTTTTAAGCGTCGCAATGTGGAACTGGTTTCTGAAGATGCATCCATGTTTGATGGGCCTTTGATGGACTCTTATGTCAGCTCTACCACTTCTGGGGTATGTTTTAGTACAAGAGATGACCGGTAGTGTCGTGTAATCCAGAAATCCTGGTGATCTTGTGTCTATTACATTAGCTAACTATTCTATTTTTCTATAAATCCTACTGTCCATTTAGAATATTTGCCATTTTAGCAAAGTTTAGATAGATAAAATATATATTTATATCTTTTATTTTTTTTTTTCTTTCTTTCTTTTAATGCGTAAGTGATGTGAATTTCCTTTTGCCTACTGCTAGGATGGAGTGATCACCCGGGAAATGGTTGGACTACTACTGTCGGATGATCCTGACTTGCAGTTGGCTACAACACAGAAGTTTCGAAAGCTGCTATCGAAGGGTGTGTATGAACAGGGCACATTGCTGTCATTGTGAGGAGTCTTGTCATTTCATTATGTAAATGTTGTAAATATCTCTGACCCTTGTATATAGAATTTGTCAGTGTAAAATGATTGCCACGCAAGCTCACCGAGTTCTCTTCTCACTTTGTTTTAGAGCCGAACCCCCCAATAGATGAGGTGATCAATGCTCCTGGTGTAGTAGAGCGGTTCGTGGATTTTCTTAAAAGAAGTGATAACTATACACTACAGGTGCGTGCATTACAGTAGGGAAGCGCTGATTGCTGGCTGGAGTGATGCATAAAACTCACGATTGTCATTATATGCCATAGTTTGAAGCCGCTTGGGCCTTGACAAACATTGCTTCGGGCACTTCACAACAAACGAAGATTGTGATCGAAGCAGGAGCTGTGCCAATCTTTATCCAGTTGCTAAACTCTGAATATGAAGACGTTCAGGAGCAGGTGTGAATATCCTCTGTGCTTCTTGTCCTGTCTTTCTGGTGGTCCGTTTTTTGAGAATAAGTGTAATGTACTTTGCGTTCCTGCAGGCGGTGTGGGCCTTGGGAAATATTGCTGGTGACAGCTCAGTGTGCCGAGACTATGTGCTGAGCTGTGACATCCTTCCTCCTCTTCTTAAGTAAGCATATTATGCAGATCACTCAAGTGTAACCTTGTGTGCTTGTAAGAATAAGCTTGATAATAATGTATAAGTTATATGGTGAGATTCCTACTGCAATATCTTTTTTTCAGCCTCCTCAGTAAGTCAAGTCGTCTTACCATGACCAGAAATGCTGTATGGGCCTTGTCCAACCTGTGCCGTGGAAAGAGCCCACCTCCAGACTTTGATAAAGTTTGTATTTATTTCCTAATTTCACGTTCTATAAAGCAAGCAAATGTTTCTTGACGTGTTTCCTAACAATTTTAATACAATTTATTTTTCTCCTATTCTTTCCAGGTATCTCAGTGTCTTCCTGTGTTATCACGTCTCCTGTTCACCAGTGACTCAGACCTATTGGCAGATGCATGCTGGGCACTCTCGTACCTTTCTGATGGTCCCAATGAAAAGATTCAAGCAGTGATTGATTCAGGGGTCTGCCGCAGGCTGGTGGAACTCTTAATGTTGGTGTCAAATACTCTTCAGATTTTTTGGGGAAAGTCTAATGGGTACATTGTTATGGTTGTACACAAAAGGACTTTTCTTTGTCGCTCCTTATTGGGAGACCCAGACAATTGGGGTGTATAGCTATGCCTCCGGAGGCCACACAAAGTATTACACTAAAAGTGTAACGCCCCTCCCCTTCAGCCTATACACCCCCCGTGCTGCCACGGGCTCATCAGTTTTTATGCTTTGTGCGAAGGAGGTCAGACATGCACGCATAGCTCCACAGCTTAGCAGCAGCTGCTGACTATGTCGGATGGAAGAAAAGAGGGCCCATAACAGGGCCCCCAGCATGCTCCCTTCTCACCCCACTCTTGTCGGCGGTGTTGTTAAGGTTGAGGTATCCATTGCGGGTACGGAGGCTGGAGCCCACATGCTGCTTTCCTTCCCCATCCCTCAATTAGGGCTCTGGGTGAAGTGGGATCCTTTCGGTCTCCAGGCACAGGAGACCGTGCTCCATCCACAGCTCCTCAGGACCATGCTGGATAGGAGCCGAGTATCGTTCAGGGACATGGCCCTGCTACTTTGAGGTACTCTGTGTCCCCGTGGGGACCGCGCACAGCAACACTCCAGCATTGCTGGGTGTGCTAGTGCACCGGGGACAGCAGCGCTGGCTGCGTTTGTGCCATTACACACTTCAGCATCGCTGAGTGTGTTCGTGTAGGGGGACTGCCGCGCTGACCGCCGCTGCCATGGTTATCACTGCGGCGCGGCTGGGACTGTTAGTGCGCCGGGGACTTCCGCGCCGACCGCGCTTATACGGCGGCCGCGCTTATAACTCGAGTCCCCGGCTTTTGCGGCCTAGTCTCGTTTTCTTCCCGCCCCCAGCCCTGCCAATCAGGGGAAGGGCGGGACGCTGTACAGGACGGCAGCACTGAGGGCTGGAGCATGCTTTGCATACTCCACCCCCCTCACTCTGCACAGTGGGGCACCAGTTCCCGCACTTTTCTGGGTCACGCCCACGGCTCCCTCCTCTCCTCAGGACGCCGGCAGCCATTCCTCTCAGCTCTGCTAACGCTGGAGAGGAGAGACAAGCTCAGGGAGACCCAGGCAGGATTTCTGGTGCCCACACAACTGCTTTGCGCGGGCGGTAAGCAGCACCTGTGGTGCTGGCCCCACTAGTGCAGAAGTGTACTTATAGATTATATGATTATAGACTATACTTTACACTGTATGGTGCACTGTTGATTTTTGTCTATATACCCTCCTGTATTGCTCAGAGGAGACAATAGCATGTCGTCCACAAATAGCAAGAGTGCCAAAGCACAGACTTACTATGCTGCCTGTGCAGCATGTATGGCTATACTGCCGGCAGGTTCCACTGACCCTCATTGTGTGCAATGCTCGGCCCCTGTGGCACTTACTCAGCCGGAGCCTCTGCTAAGGGTGGCCCAGGGAGAACCACCTGTTAACACTGTCCAGGTGACAGGGACGGAGTTTGCAGTTTTTACTGACAGACTTTCTGAGACTATGGCTAAGATACTAGAAGCCTTGCAGTCCAGGCCGGCATCTCAAGCCAGGGGCACTGTGGAATCATTGCCCCCTGGTCCCCCTCAGTTGGAACAGCAATGTCCTCCTGGGGTGTCTCATGGATCCCAGGGTGAGGTCTCTGACACGGACCGCAGCCCCAGACCGATTAAGCGAGCTCGCTATGATATCCCCTTGACATCATCACAATGTTCAGGGTCTCAGCGAGAGGACTCTCTGTATGATGAAGCGGAGGTAGCTGATCAGGATTCTGATCCTGAAGCCGCTCTCAACCTTGATACTCCTGATGGGGACGCCATAGTGAATGATCTTATTGCGTCCATCAATGAAATGTTGGATATTTCTCCCTCAGCTCCTCCAGTGGAGGAGTCAGCCTCTCAGCAGGAGAAATTCCGTTTCAGGTTTCCCAAGCGTACAAAGAGTATGTTTCTGGACCACTCTGACTTCAGAGAGGCAGTCCAGAAACACCGAGCTTGTCCAGATAAGCGTTTTTCCAAGCGCCTTAAGGATACACGTTACCCTTTCCCCCCTGACGTGATCAATAGCTGGACTCAGTGTCCCAAGGTGGATCCTCCAATCTCCAGACTGGCGGCTAGATCCATAGTTGCAGTGGAAGATGGAGCTTCACTCAAGGATGCCACTGATAGACAGATGGAGCTCTGGTTGAAATCCATCTATGAAGCTATCGGCGCGTCTTTTGCTCCAGCATTCGCAGCCGTATGGGCACTCCAAGCTATCTCAGCTGGTCAGGCGCAAATTGACGCACTCACACGTACGTCTGCGCCGCAGGTGGCGTCCATAACCTCTCAAACGTCGGCATTTGCGTCCTACGCTATTAATGCTGTCCTGGACTCTGCGAGCCGTACGGCGGTTGCAGCCGACAATTCGGTGGCAATACGCAGGGCCTTGTGGCTGCGGGAATGGAAGGCAGATTCGGCTTCCAAAAAGTGCTTAACTGGATTGCCAATTTCTGGCGACCGGTTGTTTGGTGAGAGATTGGATGAAATCATCAAACAATCCAAGGGAAAGGAAACATCCTTACCCCAGGCCAAACCAAAAACTCCCCAACAGAGGAAGGGACAGTCGAGGTTTCGGTCCTTTCGGGGTGCGGGCAGGTCCCAATTCTCCTCGTCCAAAAGGCCGCGGAAGGATCAGAGGAACTCCGACGCATGGCGGTCTAAATCACGCCCTAAAAAGACCGCCGGAGGTGCCGCTACTAAGGCGGCTTCCTCATGACTTACGGCCTCCTCACACCGCATCCTCGGTCGGTGGCAGGCTCTCCCGCTTTTGCGACACCTGGCTGCCACAAGTAAAAGACCGTTGGGTGAGAGACATTTTGTCTCACGGTTACAGAATAGAGTTCAGCTCTCGTCCTCCGACTCGATTCTTCAGAACATCTCCGCCTCCCGAGCGAGCCGAGGCTCTTCTGCAGGCGGTGGGCATTCTGAAGGCAGAAGGAGGGGTGGTCCCGGTTCCTCTTCAGCAACAGGGTCACGGTTTCTACTCCAACCTGTTTGTGGTTCCAAAGAAGGACGGGTCCTTCCGTCCTGTTTTGGACCTACAACTGCTCAACAAACACGTAAGGACCAGGCGGTTCCGGATGGAATCCCTCCGCTCCGTCATCGCCTCAATGTCCCAAGGAGATTTCCTAGCATCGATCGATATCAAGGATGCTTATCTCCACGTACCAATTGCTCCAGAGCATCAGCGCTTCTTGCGCTTCGCCATAGGAGACGAACACCTTCAGTTCGCGGCACTGCCGTTCGGCCTGGCGACGGCCCCAAGGGTTTTCACCAAGGTCATGGCTACAGTAGTTGCGGTCCTCCACTCTCAGGGTCACTCAGTGATACCTTACTTAGACGATCTGCTGGTCAAGGCACCCTCTCAAGAGGCATGCCAACACAGCATCAACGTTACTCTGGAGATTCTCCGGAGTTTCGGGTGGATCATCAATTTTCCAAAGTCAAATCTGACACCGGTCCAATCGCTGACATATCTTGGCATGGAGTTTCATACTCTTCCAGCGATAGTGAAGCTTCCGCTGGACAAACAGCGTTCACTACAGACAGGGGTGCAATCTCTCCTTCAAGGTCGGTCACACCCCTTGAGGCGCCTCATGCACTTCCTGGGGAAGATGGTGGCAGCAATGGAAGCAGTCCCTTTCGCGCAGTTTCACCTGCGTCCACTTCAATGGGACATCCTACGCAAGTGGGACAGGATGCCGACGTCCCTAGACAGGAACATCTCCCTCTCTCAGGCAACCAAAGCTTCCCTTCGGTGGTGGCTTCTTCCCACCTCATTATCGAAGGGGAAATCCTTCCTACCCCCATCCTGGGCGGTGGTCACGACGGACGCGAGTCTGTCAGGGTGGGGAGCAGTTTTTCTCCACCACAGGGCTCAGGGTACGTGGACTCAGCAAGAGTCCTCACTTCAGATCAATGTTCTGGAGATCAGGGCAGTGTATCTTGCCCTAAAAGCGTTCCAGCAGTGGCTGGAAGGCAAGCAGATCCGAATTCAGTCGGACAACTCCACAGCGGTGGCTTACATCAACCACCAAGGTGGGACACGCAGTCGGCAAGCCTTCCAGGAAGTCCGGCGGATTCTGCTGTGGGTGGAAGCCACAGCATCCACCATATCCGCAGTTCACATCCCGGGCGTAGAAAACTGGGAAGCAGACTTTCTCAGTCGCCAGGGCATGGACGCAGGGGAATGGTCCCTTCACTCGGACGTGTTTCAGGAGATCTGTTGCCGCTGGGGGACGCCGGACGTCGACCTAATGGCGTCACGGCACAACAACAAGGTCCCAACATTCATGGCTCGATCTCAAGATCACAGAGCTCTGGCGGCAGACGCCTTAGTTCAGGATTGGTCGCAGTTTCGGCTTCCTTATGTGTTTCCTCCTCTGGCACTGTTGCCCAGAGTGTTACGCAAGATCAGGGCCGACTGCCGCCGCGTCATCCTCGTCGCTCCAGACTGGCCGCGGAGGTCGTGGTACCCGGATCTGTGGCATCTCACGGTCGGCGAACCGTGGGCACTCCAGACCGACCAGATTTGCTGTCTCAAGGGCCGTTTTTCCATCTGAATTCTGCGGCCCTCAACCGGACTGTGTGGCCATTGAGTCCTGGATCCTAGCGTCTTCAGGATTATCTCAAGAGGTCATTGCCACTATGAGACAGGCTAGGAAACCAACGTCCGCCAAGATCTACCACAGGACGTGGAAAATATTCCTGTCGTGGTGCTCTGCTCAGGGGTTTTCTCCCTGGCCATTTGCCTTGCCCACTTTTCTGTCCTTTCTTCAATCCGGATTGGAAAAGGGTTTGTCGCTAGGCTCCCTTAAGGGACAAGTCTCTGCGCTCTCTGTGTTTTTTCAGAAGCGCCTGGCCAGACTCCCACAGGTACGCACGTTCCTGCAAGGGGTTTGTCATATCGTCCCTCCTTACAAGCGTCCGTTAGAACCCTGGGATCTGAACAGGGTGCTGATGGTTCTTCAGAAACCACCGTTCGAGCCAATGAGGGATATTTCGCTCGCACGCCTTTCGCAGAAAGTGGTTTTTCTAGTAGCAGTCACCTCACTTCGGAGAGTGTCTGAGTTGGCAGCGTTATCATGCAAAGCTCCTTTCCTGGTGTTTCACCAGGACAAGGTGGTTCTGCGTCCGGTTCCGGAATTCCTCCCTAAGGTGGTATCCCCTTTTCATCTCAATCAGGACATCTCCTTACCCTCGTTTTGTCCTCATCCAGTTCACCAATGTGAAAAGGATTTGCACTTGTTAGATCTGGTGAGAGCACTCAGACTCTACATTTCTCGTACGGCGCCCCTGCGCCGCTCGGATGCACTCTTTGTCCTTGTCGCTGGCCAGCGTAAAGGGACACAAGCTTCCAAGTCAACCCTGGCTCGGTGGATCAAGGAACCAATTCTCGAAGCTTAACGTTCCTCGGGGCTTCCGGTTCCCTCAGGACTGAAGGCCCATTCTACCAGGGCCGTGGGAGCGTCCTGGGCCTTGCGACACCAGGCTACGGCTCAGCAGGTGTGTCAGGCAGCTACCTGGTCGAGCCTGCACACTTTCACGAAACACTATCAGGTGCATACCTATGCTTCGGCAGATGCCAGCCTAGGTAGGCGAGTCCTTCAGGCGGCAGTTGCCCACCTGTAGGACGGAGCCGTTACGGCTCTATTATGAGGTATTATTTACCCACCCAGGGACTGCTTTTGGACGTCCCAATTGTCTGGGTCTCCCAATAAGGAGCGACAAAGAAGAAGGGAATTTTGTTTACTTACCGTAAATTCCTTTTCTTCTAGCTCCAATTGGGAGACCCAGCACCCGCCCCTGTTTTTGTATACACATGTTGTTCATGTTAAATGGTTTCAGTTCTCCGATATTCCTTCGGATTGAATTTACTTTAAACCAGTTTATAATTTTTTCCTCCTTCGGGCTTTTGCACCAAAACTGATGAGCCCGTGGCAGCACGGTGGGTGTATAGGCTGAAGGGGAGGGGCGTTACTCTTTTAGTGTAATACTTTGTGTGGCCTCCGGAGGCATAGCTATACACCCCAATTGTCTGGGTCTCCCAATTGGAGCTAGAAGAAATTTACGGTAAGTAAACAAAATTCCCTTCTTCTCTCAAATATTTTCACAAAATGTGTCAAAATCTGTTAGTGAGCACAGGTGTGGCATATTAAGATGCTGATGCACAAATGTGCTGTAGGCTGCCCACAATAAAAGGCCACTCTAAAATGTGCAGTTTTAGGCTAGTTTCACACTTGCGTTGTGCGGCATCCATCACATTGCATTGTGTGACGAATGTAACTGATGCATTGCATATAGGGCACAACTGATGCGACGGATACTGCAAATGGAATCAGTTGTAGCTTTTTTTTTTTTTTCCAGCAATTTACTCAACTGAGCATGCGCAGTTGTGTAAAAACTGATCCGTCACAGGAATCCGTCAAATGACAGATTCCGCCACCATAGGCTTCCATTATAAAAATGACGGACGCCGACGGAGTCCAGCACATTGCGTTTTCTTTATCGTTCCTTTGGGAGACCCAGACCATGGGTGTTTAGCTTCTGCCTCCGGAGGACACACAAAGTACTACACTTAAAAGTGTAGCTCCTCCCTCTGAGCTTATACACCCCCTGGTGAGCAGACCCAGCCAGTTTATCGCTTTGTGTTCAGGAGGCATACATCCACACATGCATTCTCATATGATTTTTTCCTTTTGGAATGAGTTTGAAGAACTGCGGGTCCACGTCTGGACCCCCGGCATGTCCCTTCTCACCCCACTGTGTCGGCGGTGTTGTAAGGTTGATTTCCTAGGCTGGAGCCTTACATGCCGTGCTCCTTCACCATCCCAACTGGGCTCTGGCTTGAAGTGGGAGCCAGCACTGTCTCCATGCCTGGCAGGAGACCGGTCTCCATCCGCAGCCCTTCAGGACCCTGCTGGACCGGAGCACTCATCCCCAGGGACCTGGCCCTGCGTCTCAGCAGCTAAGTACCTGAGGCGTTTATATTTGGGGGTCCCTGTGCTTTATTGTTTGGGGAGAGTGTGCTTGCTGTATTTACTGACATTTCCGGCGGGTTCTCTAGCTATCGCCTGAGAACCGCGCCGATGGTGCCTGCGCGTCGGCCTCGCCGCTCAAATTTAGGCCCCGGCTTCGCCGGAGGCCTAGTTTCGTTTCACTGCCCTCGCATGTCACTCATGCAGAGGGACAGCGCGGCTCCTCCCGGCGGCCGTTCTGCACAAGGGAGGGACACTCCCCACTGCTGTGCGTGTCTCCTCCCCTGTAGGTCTCTATGGCCCTCCAGATCCCGCTCTTCATGCAAGTCCCGCCCCCTCTCCTCGCTCCGGCGGACATTTTTTCAGAGTTCACTCAGCGCTGGTCTGCGTTCTGCATCCCTGCTGAGGTGCTGTGTTTGGGGGTCCGGGCTTCGGGATCTGGAGGGCACACAACACCGCTCTGCACAGCGGTCTGGTAAGCCACAACCGGCTCTGGTTGTGGACCTCTGTATATACTCTCTGGGGTTCATTCTCTGGCAGAGCCCCCACTCCAGCAGCATGTCTCACACGAGGAGCAAGGCTCCACAGCTTTACTCTATATGCGCTGTATGTAAGCTCCTGCTGCCTGAACCGAGCACCTATCCACATTGTGATGCCTGCTCTACCTTGGCGGTGCCACAGCCTGGAGTCTCACCCCCAGTGGTCTCTCAGGCTGCTCCTGCTCCTGTGGCTGAATCCCCGGCTTGGGTAGAATCCTTTTCTAGGTCTATCTCCCAGTCTTTTGCTGAGTCCATGGGACTTCTGTCCAGGACTTTGCTGAATATGCATCAGCCCCCCTCACAGGGTGCCTCTGCTGCTAGGACTCTCTCAGGACCGGAGCTCACAGAGGATTCATCATCAGGTCCCAGACCCCGTCCTCCTAAGAAGAGACGTAGGGTTCCCTCTCCCTCCTCCTCCCGTGGCTCTGATTCAAGAGCGGACTCACAGGATGAGGAGGATGCCTTTACAGGGGGCTCGGAGGCTAACTCCATGTACCCCATTGATCTGTCCGAAAGTGACTCAGATTTTAGTGACTTGATTGCTTCCATTAACTCTGTACTGGATCTCAATCCGCCAGTATCAGAGGAGCAACCCTCTCTGGCAGAAAAGCACCAGTTTACCTCGCCTAAGAGGGCAAAGAGTGTGTTCTTTAACCACTCCAGTTTTCAGGCCGCTGTGTCCAAGCCCAGGGCCTGTCCTGACAAACGCTTCCCAAAGCGTGGTTCTGATGACCGTTTTCCCTTTCCACCTGAGGTGGTCAAGGAGTGGGCTCAGTCCCCAAAGGTAGACCCCCCGATGTCTAGGCTCTCAGCCCGGACCGTTGTGTCGGTGGCTGATGGCACCTCCCTTAAGGATTCCACTGACCGCCAGATTGACCTTCTGGCCAAATCCGTGTATGAAGCGGCGGGAAACCTGCCCAGGGTAGGAATCAGTCGAGGTTTCGCTCCTTTCGTTCCTCCAACTGGTCGTCCTCTAAGCCCTCGGCCTCGTCCACTAACTCAGCCAAGGACCAGAAATCCAACTGGCGCCCAAAAGCGCGTCCACAGAAGACCGCAGGAGGTGCTGCAACTAAGGCAGCCTCCTCGTGACTATCTGCCCGCCCCAGCAACGTCCTTAGTCGGTGGCAGGCTCTCCCACTTTGGCGACGCTTGGTTTCAACACGTCTCCGATCAGTGGGTGAGAGATATCATCTCCCACGGCTACAGGATAGAATTCTCTTCCAGTCCGCCAAACAGATTTTTTCTCTCAACCCCCCCCCCCCCTCCTCCAAGGCCGCCGCCTTCTCACAGGCCGTGGCATCCTTGCAGGCCAACGGAGTAATTGTACCGGTTCCAGCCCGGGAACGGTTCAGAGGTTTCTACTCAAATCTCTTCCTAGTCCCCAAAAAGGACGGTACATTCCGGCCCATCCTGGATCTCAAGCTTCTCAACAAGCATGTTCAGGTGCGCACTTTCGCATGGAGTCTCTGCGATCAGTCATTGCCTCAATGACCCAAGGGGATATCCTGGCGTCCATCGACATCAGAGATGCCTATCTGCATGTGCCAATTGCAGTTTCACACCAACGTTGGCTACGTTTTGCAATCGGAGAAGATCATTTCCAATTTGTGGCTCTCCCCTTCGGGTTGGCCACAGCCCCTCGGGTATTCACCAAGGTCATGGCAGCAGTGATTTCGGTTCTGCACCTACAGGGGTTGGCAGTGATTCCTTACCTGGACGACCTTCTAGTCAAGGCTTCATCCAGCGCAGACTGTCAGCGGAGTGTCTCGCTCACTCTCGCCACTCTAGCCCAATTCGGGTGGCTGGTCAATCTGCCCAAATCCACTCTGACTCCGACCCAGAGTCTCACGTACCTAGGGATGCAGTTCGAGACTTTGCCGGCACTTGTGAAGTTGCCCTTAGTCAAACAGCAGTCCCTCCAACTGGCAGTGCGCTCTCTGCTGAGGCCCCGCCGTTCTTCCCTCAGGCGTCTGATGCAGGTGCTGGGTCAAATGGTGGCGTCAATGGAAGCTGTCCCCTTTGCCCAGTTCCATCTGCTCCCCCTGCAGCTGGACATTCTCCTCTGTTGGGACAAGCGGCCTTCCTCCTTACACAGGTTAGTGGCTCTGTCGCCACAGACCAGGAGCTCTCTTCAGTGATGGCTTCGGCCCCTCTCTCTGTCCCAGGGGCGCTCCTTCCTGGCCCCGTCCTGGGTGATCCTCACCACGGATGCCAGTCTATCCGGCTGGGGAGCGGTATGTCTCCACCACAGAGCGCAGGGCACTTGGACTCCGTCCGAGTCAGCCCTTTCAATCAATGTGCTGGAAACCCGAGCCGTGCTTCTAGCTCTCCTAGCTTTTCACCACCTGTTGGCGGGCAGGCACATTCTAGTCCAGTCAGACAACGCGACAGCGGTTGCCTACATCAATCACCAAGGCGTGACACGCAGCCGCCTGGCAATGTTGGAGGTGCAACGCATCCTTCAATGGGCGGAGGACTCCAAGTCCACCATATCCGCAGTCCACATCCCAGGCGTGGAAAATTGGGAGGCAGATTATCTCAGCCGTCAATCCGTGGACGGTGGCGAGTGGTCCCTGCACCCGGCAGTGTTTCAGTCAATCTGCCGCAAGTGGGGCACTCCGGACGTGGACCTAATGGCATCCCGTCACAACAACAAGGTTCCGGTTTACGTGGCTCGCTCCCACGATCCTCAGGCATTCCCCGCGGTGCTCTGGTTCAAGACTGGTCCCAGTTTCGTCTGTCCTACGTGTTTCCCCCTCTAGCTCTCTTGCCCAGAGTCCTGCGCAAGATCAGAATGGAGGGCCGTCGAGTCATCCTCATTGCTCCGGACTGGCCCAGGCGAGCTTGGTATCCAGACCTGCTCCATCTGTGCGTAGAGATGCCGTGGCATCTCCCGGACCGTCCAGACCTTCTCTCACAAGGTCCGTTTTTCCGTCTGAATTCTGCGGCTCTCAAATTGACGGCGTGGCTCTTGAGTCCTGGATTTTGACGGCTTCTGGTATCCCTCCTGAAGTCCTCTCCACTATGACTCTGGCCCGTAAGTCTTCCTCCGCTAAGATCTATCACAGGACTTGGAGAATTTTCCTGTCCTGGTGTCGCTCTACCGACCATCCTCCTTGGCCTTTCTCCTTGCCGACCCTTCTGTCTTTTCTACAGTCCGGTCTGCAGCTAGGACTGTCCCTCAACTCTCTCAAGGGACAAGTCTCAGCTCTGTCAGTCCTTTTTCCAGCAACGTCTCGCTCGGCTGGCTTAGGTCCGCACCTTCATGCAAGGCGCGTCTCACATCATTCCGCCCTACCGGCGGCCCTTGGTTCCCTGGGACCTTAATTTAGTTCTCACGGTTTTCCAGAAACCCCCCTTTGAGCCTCTTAGGGAGGTTTCCTTGTATCGTCTTTCACAGAAAGTGGCCTTTCTGGTGGCCATAACTTCCCTCAGGAGAGTCTCTGATTTGGCTGCGCTCTCTTCGGAGTCACCTTTTTTGGTTTTTCATCAAGACAAGGTGGTTCTCCGTCCGACTCCGGACTTTCTTCCTAAGGTGGTCTCTCCTTTCCACCTTAACCGGGACATTACCCTACCTTCCTTTTGTCCGGCTCCTGTTCATCGCTTTGAAAAAGCGCTGCATACTCTGGATCTGGTGCGTGCTCTCCGGATCTATGTGTCTCGCACCGCTGCACTTAGGCGGTGCGCTTCTCTTTTTGTGGTAACCACAGGTCGGCGCAAGGGCCTCTCTGCTTCTAAGCCGACCTTAGCCCGTTGGATTAGATCGACCATTTCGGTCGCCTACCAGAGTACTCAGGTGCCTCCCCCGCCGGGGATCAAGGCACATTCGACCAGAGCTGTCGGTGCCTCTTGGGCTTTTAGGCACCAGGCTACGGCTCAACAAGTCTGTCAGGCTGCCACTTGGACTAGCCTGCGTACCTTTTCGAAGCACTACCAAGTGCATGCTCATGCTTCGGCAGATGCGAGCTTGGGCAGACGCATCCTTCAGGCGGCTGTCGCCTATTTGTGAAGTTAGGTTCTGCCTACTTCTTAGTTTTTCTGTTTATTTCCCACCCATGGACTGCTTTGAGACGTCCCATGGTCTGGGTCTCCCAAAGGAACGATAAAGAAAAAGAGAATTTTGTTTACTTACCGTAAATTCTTTTTCTTATAGTTCCGTATTGGGAGACCCAGCACCCTCCCTGTTGCCTGTTGGCAATTTTCTTGTTCCGCGTGTTCTCACCGGCTGTTGTCATGGACAGAGTCTCCGGTTGTTCCGGCTCTTGCTCTGTTCTACTTGTGGGTGGCTATTCTCCTTCAGCTTTTGCACTAAACTGGCTGGGTCTGCTCACCAGGGGGTGTATAAGGTCAGAGGGAGGAGCTACACTTTTAAGTGTAGTACTTTGTGTGTCCTCCGGAGGCAGAAGCTAAACACCCATGGTCTGGGTCTCCCAATACGGAACTATAAGAAAAAGAATTTACGGTAAGTAAACAAAATTCTCTTTTTTTTTGACGCTCTGGGAAGCACAGAAAAACATTACATGCTGCGTTCTTTCCGCCCGGCGGATGTAACGCAGCGTCGGCCGGCAAATGCAATGCAGGACCATCAGTCGCAGTGCGTCGTCCATACAAATCTATGGGAAGCAGAGGAATCCGATAACTGATTCCGCTGTTTTCCAAGACGGCGGATTGCGACTGAAGGAAAAAAACGCAAGTGGGAAACTAGCCTTATAGTATTGAGGTTTGGGGTGTTAAGGGGGGTGGTCAGAAAACAGGCCAGTATCTGGTTTGACCACTATTTGCCTCACGCAGTGCAACACTTCTCCTTCGCATAGAGTTTGCATGCAGTTTGTCATCTGCCCTGTACAGTGAAAGCCAGGATTCATCCGTAAAGAGAACAACGTGCCAGAAGACCCCATTGAATGTGAGCGTTTGCACACTCAAGTCGGTTACGATGATGATGAACTGCAATCAGGTGGAGACTCCGATGTGGACAACAAGCATGCAGATACATTTCCCTGAGACTATTTGTGACAGTTTGAGCAGAAATTCTTTGGTTATGCAAACCGATTGTTGCAGCAGCTAGCCTGGTGGCAGGTCTAAAGCGGGCTTTACACGCAGTGATATCGCCAGGGAGCGTACCCGCCCCCGTCGGTTGTGTGTCACGGGCAAATCGTTGCCTGTGGCGCACAACATCGCTTACACCCGTCACACATACTTACCTGCCTAGCAACGTCGCTGTGGCCGGCGAACCGCCTCCTTTCTAAGGGGGCAGTTCGTGCGGCGTCACTAAGTGGCCGCCCAATAGAAGCGGAGGGGCGGAGATGAGCGGGACGAACATCCCGTCCACTTCCTTTTTTCCCTCATTGCGGGCGGCCACAGGTAAGGTGATGTTCCTCGTTCCTGCGGTGTCACGCGTAGCGATGTGTGCTGCCGCAGGAGCGACGAACAACCTGCGTCCTGCAACAGCAACGATAATCGGGAAAGGAACGACGCGTCAATGATTAGGTGAGTATTTTTGATCGTTAACGGTCATTCGTGCGTTTCACACGCAACGACCTCACTAACTAGGTCGGTTGTGCGTCACGAATTCCGTGACCCCCAACGACCTCTCGTTAGTGATGTCGTTGCGTGGAAAGTGGCCTTTAGGCTAAGACCCCACTTTGCGTTTCCGCCTGCGTTTCAGGTGCTTTTTAGGTCAGTTTTGAGAAGCGCCTTTTTTATGCCAAAAGGCATGCATTTTGATTTCACAGCAAAGTCAATGGAAAATGTGGATTTCTAGACCGCACTTTGCGTTTGTAAACGCTGCGTTTAATTTGCATATTTTGTGGCAAAAACCATGGGTTCAAAGAAGCAGCATGTCAGTCGTTTTTGCCATTTTTGGGTGCGTTTTACTAAAATTGAAGTCAATGAGAAATGGCAAAAACAAAGATTCCTTCAAATTCCTGCGTTTTACCTGCTTTTTAGGTGCAGAAAACATGCGTTTTGGACATCAAAATAATGATTTCATATGTCCCTTTACACACACATAATGCGACAATTAAATTATAAAAAAAATTATAATTTATTGCTATTTTTGCAATAAATAGTATATTACCACTATAATTTTATTCAATATTTCTATTTTCTTTATTATTTCTAAAAATCTGTGTTCCCTTTTTTTTTCTCTTTTTTCATTGTGTTTGACAGATTAATCTTTATTTAGCAGTGTCTTGATGTTCAAAACGCAGCTGAAAAAGCATGTACAAAGCGCTGAAAACGCATCTAAAACGCGGTAAATATGCATGCGTTTTCAGCGCTAAATTTCTGGAAAAGGCAACTTTGGTCAAATCAATTAAGCCCAAAACGTGCGTTTAGAACTGCAAGTAGGTGAACGCAAAGTGGGGTCTTAGCCTTAGACCATCTTGGAGGTGACGATGCTGGATGTTGAGGTCCTGGGTTGGTGCAGTTACATGTGGTCTGCAGGTGTGAAGCTGTTTGGATGTACTGCCAAATCATCTGAAACACTTTTAGAGATGGCTTATGGTAAAGAAATGAACATTCAATTCACGGGCAACATCTCTTGTGGACATTCCTGCAATTATGCCAATTACACGCTCCCTCAAAACTAGTGACATTTGTGGCATTGTGCTGTGATAAGCCTGCACATTTTAGATCGGCCTTTTATTGTGGCCAGCCTAAAGGTCCAGTCACACTAAGCAACTTACCAGCGATCCCAACAACGATAGGGATCGCTGGTAAGTTGCTAGAAGGTTGCTGGTGAGATGTCACACTGCGACGCTCCAGCGATCCCACCAGCAACCTGACCTGGCAGGGATCGCTGGAGCGTCGCTACACGAGTTGCTGGTGAGCTCACCAGCAACCAGTGACAAGCCCCCAGCGCCGCGTGGAAGATGCTGCGCTTGGTAACTAAGGTAAATATCGGGTAACCAACCCGATATTTACCTTGGTTACCACCGCACGGAGCTACACGTGCAGAGAGCAGGGAGCAGCGCACACTGAGCGCTGGCTCCCTGCTCTCCTAGTTACAGCACACATCGGGTTAATTACCCGATGTGTACTGCAGCTAAATGTGCACAGAGCAGGGAGCAGCGCACACTGCTTAGCGCTGGCTCCCTGCTCTCCTAGCTACAGCACACATCGGGTTAATTAACCCGATGTGTCCTGCAGCTACATGTGCACAGAGCAGGAGCCGGCACTGACAGTGAGAGCGGCGGAGGCTGGTAACAAAGGTAAATATCGGGTAACCAAGGACAGGGCTTCTTGGTTACCCGATGTTTACTGTGGTTACCAGCCTCCGCAGAAGCCGGCTCCTGCTGCCTGCACATTCAGTTGTTGCTGTCTCGCTGTCACACACAGCGATCTGTGCTTCACAGCAGGACAGCAACAACTAAAAAATGGCCCAGGACATTCAGCAACAACCAACGACCTCACAGCAGGGGCCAGGTTGTTGCTGGATGTCACACACAGCAACATCGCTAGCAACGTCACAAAAGTTGTTCGTTAGCAGCGATGTTGCTAGCGATGTTGCTTAGTATGACGGGGCCTTAAGGCACACCTGTGCAGTAATCATGCTGTCTAGCATCTTGCCACATATGCCACACCTGTGAAATAGATGGATTATCTTGGCAAAGAGGTGCTCACTAACAGATTTAGACACATTTGTGAACAATATTTGAGAGAAAAAGGTCTTTTCTTCGGCGCTCTATTGGGAGACCCAGACGATTGGGTGTATAGCTACTGCCTCCGGAGGCCACACAAAGCATTACACTAAAAAGTGTAAGGCCCCTCCCCTTCTGGCTATACACCCCCCGTGGGATCACGGGATGCTCAGTTTTCAAGCTTTGTGTGCGAAGGAGGTCATACATCCACGCATAGCTCCACTGTTTGTAGTCAGCAGCAGCTGCTGACTCTTTCGGATGGAAGAAAAGAGGGCCCATATAGGGCCCCCAGCATGCTCCCTTCTCACCCCACTTGTGGTTTGTAAGGTTGAGGTACCTATTGCTGGTACGGAGGTTGGAGCCCACATGCTGTTTTCCTTCCCCATCCCCCTGAGGGGCTCTGGTGAAGTGGGATCTTGCCGGCCACCTAGCCCTGAGGCCGGGCTCCATCCACAGACCCATAGAACCTGCTGGATGTGGAGCGGGAGTGCCGTTCAGGGACAAGGCCCTGCAACTTTCAGGTACTCTGTGTCCCCGTATGGAAAGGCACGCACACTCCAGGCTTGCTGGGTGTGCTAGTGCGCCGGGGACTGTAGCGCGGTGCGCTGGGCTTATAGTCCCGGCAGATTACTGGGGGACTTTATGTGTGGAGACCGCCGCGCCGACCGCCCCTAGAGCGGCGGCGCAGCTGCGACTTGTAGTGCGCCGGGGACGCGCCGACCGCGCTTTTACGGCGGCGGCGCTTCTAACTTCAGTCCCCGGCTTTGCGGCCTAGTTTTCACTTCGTTCCCGCCCCCAGCCCTGCCAGTCAAGGGAGGGGCGGGATGCTGTACAGTAAGTCGGCGCAGGGAGCTGGAGTCTGCTTTGCATTCTCCAGCCCCCTTCACTAGATGCAGTGGGACGCCGCTTTTCCCGCTCTTGGCTCGGGCACGCCCTCGGGCCGCCCCTCTTCTCTGGAAGCCGGCAGCCATTCCACCACGCAGAGAAAGAAAATGGAGACAAGCGCCGGAATACCAGTCACAGGATTCCAGCGCAACACACCCGCTTTTGTGCGGGCGGTAAGCGGCAGCTGAAGTGCTGACCCACTAATGCTGAAGTGTCCTGTTGTATATGTCGCTGTACATTGCACTGTAAAGGCTATTCTTAGCTGTCTACCCACTTAGATGGCTAGACAGCGGCAGCAAATAGCAAGAGTGCTAAGACGTTTGCATGTGCTGCAGTGTTTACTGTCATGCTTGTATGCTATACATTCACTGTATGTCGCTATTCTTGGCTATGCTCCTATATAAATAGACAACAGCAGCAGAAAAGCAAGGGTGCTAAGGCACAGGCTTTCAATGCTGCTTAGATTGCATGTGCTGCAGTGTGTATTGTCATGCTTGTATGCTATACATTCACTGTATGTCACTATTTTTGGCTAATGCGCCTAGATAAACAGACAATAGCAGCAGAAAAGCAAGGGTGCCAAGGCACAAGTTTTCAATGCTGCTTGGATTGCATGTGATGCAGTGTTTATTGTCATGCTTGTATGCTATACATTCACTGTAGGTCGCTATCCTTGGCTAATGCTCCTGGATAAATAGACAACAGCAGCAGAAAAGCAAGGGTGCCAAGGCACAAGCTTTCTAGGCTGCTCGTACTACATGTGCTGAAGTGTTTATTGTACTTCATGCTTGTATGCTATTCACTGTACGGTCGCTACCAGATGGCTAGACAACAAAAAAAAAAAAAAAAAATGGACAGGGTGCCAAAGCACAGCTTTCTAGACTGCTTGTACGGCATGTGATACTGTTCCAGGACCCCCAGTGTGTGCAATTGCTCAACCGGGGTCTCGGCTACATGTGGCCAAAAGAACCACCTGTGATCCCTGTCCAGAGACAGGGACAGAGTCCCAGTTTTTCGCTGATATATTGTCTGTGAAAGATCTTACAGACTTTGCAGTCCAGACAGACCTTGGGCAATATTGTTGCAATGTCCCTGGCCACCCTGATTTGGAACAAATCAAGGCCCCAGAGGGGTTCCAGGCATCCCAGGGTGCAGGCTCTGACACGGACGACAGTCCCAGACTGCCTAAGCGGGCTCGCTGAAAACGGCCCTCCACTTCATCACTGGTCAGGGTCCCAGCAGGAGTACTCGCTGTATGATGAGGCAAACGTAGCTGTTCAGGACTCTGATCCTGAGACCGCTCTCAATCCGGATGCCCGGATGGTGACGCTTTAGTGACTAATCTTATAGCGTCCATCAATGGAAGGTTGGGTATTTCTCCCTCAACTCCTCCAGTGGAGGAGTCAGCTTCACAGCAAGAGAAATCTCTATTTCGGTATCTCAAGTGTATATTGAGTACTTTTTCTGGTCACTCTGACTCCAGAGCCGCAGTCCAGAAACGTAACGCTTATCCCGATAAGCGTTTTTCTCCAACCGTATTAATGATACACGTTGTCTCTTCCCCCCTGACGTGGTCAAGCGCTAGACCCAGTGTCCAAAGGTGGATCCCCCAATCTCCAGGGTTGCGGCTAGATCTATAGTTGCAGCGGAGAATGGGTTTTCACTTAAAAATGCCATTGACAGACAGATAGGCCTCTGGTTGCAATCTGTCTATGAAACTAGCGGCGGGTCGGTTGCTCAGGCATTCGCAGCCGCAGAGGCACTCCAAGCTATTTCAGCTGGTATTGCAAGGGGGACGCTGTCACAGGTACATCTGGGCCCCAGCAGCGTCCTTAATCACACAATGTCGGCATTGCGACTCAAGCTGTTAAAGCTGTCCTAGACTCTAAGAGCCGTACGTCAGTGGCGTCCGCCAACTCCGTGTTTTTACGCAGAGCCTAGTGGTAAGAGATTGGAACAGATGCTGCTTCCAACAAAGTGCTTACCAGGTTGCCTTTATCTGGTGACAGGCTGTTGGTAAGTGGTGGAATGAAATCATTCACCTGTCCAAGAGGACTCGAAAGGCCCAGAGGGGCACAGATTCCTGGCGGGCTCAATCACGCCCGGGGAGGGCAGCCGGAGGAACCGCAACCAAGGCGTTTTCCTCATGGCTTTCAGCCCTCGCACTCCACATCCGCAGTCGGAGGCAGACTCCCCCGCTTTAGCGACATTTACCTGCCACAGGTCAAAGGCCGGTGGGTGAGAGTCAGTTTGTCTCAAAACTTCCTCACCGACCGAGCAGAGGCTCTTCTGCAGGCAGGAGGAGTGGTAATCCCTGTTCCTCCTCAGGAACAAGATACGCTTTTTGCTCTGACCTGGTCGTGGTGCCAAAATAGGACGGCTCCTTCCGTTCCGTTCTGGACCTCAAACTGCTCAACAAGCACGTGAAAACCAGGCGGTTCCGGATGGAACCCCCCGCTCCGTTTTTGCCTCAATGCCTCAAGGAGATTTCCTAGCATCAATAGACATCAGGATGCTTATCTCCATGTGCCGATTGCTCCAGGGCACCGGCGTTTGCTATGATGCGTTATTAAAGACGAGCATCTTCAGTTCATAGCCCTACCCTGCAGTCTGGCGACAGCCCCACGGGTGTTCACCAAGTTGATGGCAGCAGTGACAGCAGTCCCGCACTCTCACGGTCACTCTGTGATCCCTTGCTTGGACAATCTACTTGTCAAGGCACTCTCTTAAAAGGCATGCCAACACAGCCTGCACAT
Organism: Anomaloglossus baeobatrachus; assembly: GCF_048569485.1. Classification (NCBI taxonomy): domain Eukaryota; kingdom Metazoa; phylum Chordata; class Amphibia; order Anura; family Aromobatidae; genus Anomaloglossus; species Anomaloglossus baeobatrachus. The sequence continues at coordinate 417,535,074 of NC_134354.1, read as the reverse complement.
GGCGCTGGAAACTTCCCAGAGTTTCGGGAGAGTCCTCAACTTTTCAAAGTTAAACCCAATCGCTGGCATAGCTCGGCATAGAGTTTCACACTCTCTCAGCGATGGTGAAGCTTCCACTGGACAAACAGCGGTCACTGCAGACGAGGGTGCAGTCTCTCCTTCTAGGAGACGCCTCATCCAGAGGCAGTCCCTTTCACGCAGTTTCATCTGCGTCCACTTCAATAGAACATTCTTCGCTAATGTGAGGGGAAGTCGATGTCCCTACACAGGAACGCCCCCCTTTCTCAGACGATCAAGGACTCTCTTCAGAGGAGTCCACTCTTCAGATCAATTGTCTCGAGCTCTGGGCAGTGTATATTGCCCTGCAAGACTTCCTGCAGTAGCTGGAAGGCAACCAGATCCGAATTCAGTCGGACAATCCACAGCGGTGGCATACATCAACCACCAAGGCGGCCTACGCAGTCGGCGAGCCTCCCAGGAAGTCCACCGGATTCTGCTGGGGGTGGAAGACAGAGCTACACCATATCCGCAGTTCACATCCCGGGCGTAGAAAACTGGGAAGCAGACTTCCTCAGTCACCAGGGCGTGGACGCAGGAGAATGGTCTCTGCACCCGGACGGGTTTCACGAATCGGCACAACAGCTGAATTCTACGGCCCTGAACCTACTGTATGGCCATTGCATCCTAGATCCTAGTGTTCTCAGGATTATTCCAAGAGGTCGTTGCCACCTTGGGACAGGCTATGGAGCCCACGTCTGCTAAGATCTACCACGGACGTGGAAGATTTTCTTATCCTGGTGCTCTGCTCAGGGAGTGTCTCCCGGGCCATTTGCATTGCCTACTTTTCTTTACTTCCTACAATCGGGGTTAGAAAAGGGCTTGTCGTTAGGCTCCCTTAAAGGGCAAGTCTCGGCACTATCCGTGTTTTTTTTTCAGAAGCGTCTGGCACGCCTTCCTAAAGTGCGCACGTTCCTGCAAGGGGTTTTGTCATATCGTGCCCCCGTACAAGCGGCCGTTAGATCCATGGGATCTGAACAGAGTACTAGTTGCTCTCCAGAAGCCGCCTTTCGAGCCTCGGAAGGATGTTTCCCTTCCTCGACTGTCACAGAAAGTGGCCTTTCTGGTAGCGATCACGTCTCTTCGGAGAGTGTCTGAGCTAGCAGCACTGTCATCCAAGGCTCCCTTCCTGGTGTTCCACTAGGACAAGGTAGTGCTGCGCCCCATTCAGGAGTTTCTCCCTAAGGTAGTATCCTCGTTTCATCTTAATCAGGATATCTCGTTACCTTCTTTTTGTCCTCATCCGGTTCACCGGTATGAAAAGGATTTACATTTCGTAGATCTAGTGAGAGCACTCAGAATCTACATTTCCCGCACGGCGCCCCTGCGCCGCTCTGATGCACTCTTTGTCCTTGTCGCTGGTCAGCGCAAGGGGTCGCAGGCTTCTAAAGCCACCCTAGCTCGATGGATCAAAGAACCAATTCTTGAAGCCTACCGTTCTGCGGGGCTTCCGGTTCCATCAGGGCTGAAGGCCCATTCAACCAGAGCCGTGGGTGCGTCCTGGGCATTACGACACCAGGCTACGGCTCAACAGGTGTGCCAGGCAGCTACCTGGTCGAGTCTGCACATTTTCACCAAACATTATCAGGTGCATACCTATGCTTCGGCGGACGCCAGCCTAGGTAGAGGAGTCCTGCATGCGGCAGTGGCCTCCCCGTAGGGGAGGGCTGTCTTGCAGCTCTAACATGAGGTATTTCGTTACCCACCCAGGGACTGCTTTTGGACGTCCCAATCGTCTGGGTCTCCCAATAGAGCGCCGAAGAAGAAGGGAATTTTGTTACTTACCGTAAATTCCTTTTCTTCTAGCTCTTATTGGGAGACCCAGCACCCGCCCTGTTGTCCTTCGGGATTTTTGGTTTGTTTGCGGGTACACATGTTGTTCATGTTGAACGGTTTTCAGTTCTCCGATGTTACTCGGAGTGAATTTGTTTAAACCAGTTATTGGCTTTCCTCCTTCTTGCTTTAGCACTAAAACTGAGCATCCCGTGATCCCACGGGGGGTGTATAGCCAGAAGGGGAGGGGCCTTACACTTTTTAGTGTAATGCTTTGTGTGGCCTCCGGAGGCAGTAGCTATACACCCAATCGTCTGGGTCTCCCAATAAGAGCTAGAAGAAAAGGAATTTACGGTAAGTAACAAAATTCCCTTCTCTTTGTCGCTCCATTGGGAGACCCAGACAATTGGGTGTATAGCTTCTGCCTCTGGAGGCCACACAAAGTATTACACTTTAAAAAGTGTAACCCCTCCCCTCTGCCTATACACCCTCCCGTGGACCACAGGCTCCTCAGTTTTATGCTTTGTGTGGAAGGAGGCACACATCCACTCATGCATTCTCATAACATAGTTATGTCGGATGGAAGAAAAGAGGACCCCGATGGGGCCCCCGGCATGTTCCCTTCTCACCCCACTATGTCGGCGGTGCTGTTAAGGTTGAGGTACCCATTGCGGGTACAGAAGCTGGAGCCACATGCCGTCTCCTTCACCATCCCTTATGCGGCTCTGGGAGAAGTGGGATCCTGAGCGGTCATCCATTTGCTGGGACCGTGCTCCATCCGCAGCCCCTGGTGGAACCTGTCGGACCGGAGCCTCTTTCAACCCCAGGGACCGGGCCCTGCAACGTGAAGGTACTCTGTACAGGGAGGGTCGCACCTTCTTCCCGGAAGCCGCGGTAGTTCAATCCGTTGTCTTTTCGGCGGACTTCCGCGCCGACCGTGCCTGCTTGTCGGGCGCGGTCTCAAATTTAGTCCCCGGCTTCGCCGCGGCCTAGTTGTGAAAACTCCCGCCCCCGGGCCTGCCTGTCAGGGGGAAGGGCGGGATTACCGACATGACGTCGGATGTGAGGGCTGGAGCATCTTGCATGTCTCCCTCCCCCCTCATTGACCACTGTGGGGACCCCAGATTCCCGCTCTTTCCTGGCGCCGCCCTCGGCCCCACTCCTCCCCTGAGAGCTCCGGCGGCCATTTTTGGCATTCTGCCGGTGGATGCTTCTCAGTGACAAAGCTCTGCAGCTCCGGGGGATCCAGGACAGGGAATCTGGAGGACACACTCCGCTCGTTAGCGGTCGGTAAGCCACACCGGTCACCCGGTGCTGGTCCCCCTAGGGTGCCGGAATAGATTATTTATTTATTTATTTATATATATATATATATATATATCTCTGTTCAAACAGGCTGTATACCCTTTTCCCATATACCCTCAGTGGTCACTCTCCTAAGAGACAACAGCATGTCGTCCACAAGGAGCAAAGCTACTAAGGCACAGATTTTTTTCGCAGCCTGTACCTCTTGTGGGGCTATGTTGCCTGCGGGGTCCACCTACCCTCACTGTGAGCAATGCTCGACTCCTGCCACGCTTGCTCAGCCGGAGCCTAGGGCACTTGTGGGCCCCTCGGCTCATGTAGATCCCCCTGCTCCCCCTGAGCAGGCTGCAGGGATAGAGTCACCGGCCTTGGCCTCTTTCGCTGAGAAACTCTGTCACTTTCTCAATCCATTGCACAGTCTATGGACAAATGGTCATCTAAGCTCCTTGAGGCATTGCAGTCCAGACCGGGCCCTTCACAGGCTCCGGCCCCTGTTAGCTTGTCTCCTCCAGGCCCTTCTCAGTCCGCGCCGCAGCGCGCTCCAAGGTTAGCCCCTAGGTCCCAGGCGGAGGACTCCTGCCCGGACCGCAGTCCCAGACCGGCTAAGCGGCCTCGCTGGGACTCTTCCCCAGGTTCCTCACGCTGCTCTGGATCTCAGCTTGAGGACTCTCAGGAAGACGAGGCGGACGTGGGAGCTCAGGGCTCTGACCCTGACTTCGCCCTTAACCTTGATACACCTGAGGGGGACGCATTAGTTAATGATCTTATCTCGTCCATCAACCAGGTGTTGGATCTCTCACCCCCGCTTCCTCCTGTAGAAGAGTCAGCTTCTCAGCAGGAGAAACACCAATTTCGTTTCCCCAAACGTACGCGCAATACGTTTTTTGATCACTCTAACTTCAGGGACGCTGTCCAGAAGCCCAGAGCGGTCCCGGACAAGCGCTTTGCTAAACGGCACACTGACACGCGTTATCCCTTTCCACCTGAAGTCGTTAAGGGCTGGGCACACTCTCCCAAGGTGGATCCTCCAGTCTCTAGATTGGCTGCTAGGTCCGTTGTGTCTGTTGCCGATGGCTCATCCCTGAAGGATGCCATTGACAGACAGATAGAGCTCTTGGTGAAGTCTATCTATGAGGCCACGGGCGCGTCTTTCGCCCCGGCCTTTGCGGCTGTGTGGGCTCTCCAAGCAATCTCGGCTTGTCTGACTGAGATTAATGCTGTCACACGGAATTCTGCTCCGCATGTTTCTTCCTTGACCTCTCAGGCATCAGCTTTTTCGTCCTACGCCATGAACGCCGTCCTGGACTCCACTAGCCGTACGGCTGTAGCATCTGCTAACTCCGTGGCAGTCCGCAGGGCCATGTGGCTGCGCGAATGGAAAGCAGACTCTACTTCCAAAAGGTTCTTAACTGGTTTGCCTTTTTCTGGTGACCGTTTATTTGGCGAACGATTGGATGAGATTATTAAGGAATCCTCGGGTAAGGACTCCTCCTTACCCCAGTCCAAACCTAAGAGACCTCAGCAGAGAAAAATCCAATCGAGGTTTCGGTCCTTTCGTCCCTCCGCCAAGCCCCAATCCTCTTCGTCCAACCGGCCGGAGAAAGGCCAGAGGAACTCCTATGCGTGGCGGTCCAAGTCACGCCCCCAAAAGGCCGCAGGAGGCACTGCCTCCAAGACGGCCTCCTCATGACTCTCGGCCTCATCTACCCACATCCTCGGTCGGTGGCAGGCTCTCCCGCTTTGGCGACGCCTGGTGGCCACATGTTCAAGACCGATGGGTGAGAGACATTTTGTCTCATGGTTACAGGATAGAGTTCAGCTCCCGACCTACGGCTCGTTTCTTCAGAACCTCCCCACCCCCCGCACAGGCCGATGCCCTTTTTCAGTCAGTGGGCGCTCTAAAGATCGAAGGAGTTGTGATTCCCGTTCTCCTTCAGGAACGTGGTCGCGGATTTTACTCCAACTTGTTCGTGGTGCCAAAAAAGGACGGGTCATTCCGTCCCGTTCTGGACCTCAAGTTACTCAACAGACATGTGAGAACCAGACGGTTTCGGATGGAATCTCTCCGCTCGGTCATCGCCTCGATGTCACAAGGAGACTTCCTAGCATTGATCGACATCAAGGATGCTTATCTCCATGTGCCGATCGCACCCGAACATCAACGTTTCCTGCGTTTCGCCATCGGGGACGAACACCTCCAGTTCGTGGCATTGCCTTTCGGCCTGGCGACAGCCCCACGGGTTTTCACCAAAGTCATGGCATCCGTCGTGGCGGTCCTGCACTCTCAGGGCCACTCGGTGATCCCCTACTTTGACGATCTCCTAGTCAGGGCCCCTTCTCGGGTGGCGTGTCAACAAAGCCTTACCGTCACTCTGGCGACTCTCCAGCAGTTTGGGTGGATCATCAATTTTCCGAAATCCAAGTTGACACCGACCCAATCACTGACTTACCTCGGGATGGAGTTTCATACCCAGCCAGCGTTAGTCAAGCTACCGCGGGACAAACAGCTTTCTCTGCAGGCGGGGGTGCAATCCCTTCTTCGGAGTCAGTCACACCCCTTAAGGCTCCTCATGCACTTCCTGGGGAAGATGGTTGCAGCTATGGAGGCAGTGCCGTTCGCGCAATTACATCTACGACCACTCCAATGGGACATTCTTCGCAAATGGGACAAGAGTGTGGCTTCCCTCGACAAGGACATCTCTCTTTCCCTTGCAACCAAAACATCACTTCAGTGGTGGCTCCTACCCACGTCTCTGTCTCGGGGAAAATCCTTTCTACCTCCAACCTGGGCCGTGGTCACCACGGACGCGAGCCTGTCAGGTTGGGGAGCGGTTTTTCTCCACCACAGGGCTCAAGGAACCTGGACTCCGATAGAATCGTCCCTTCAGATCAATCTCCTGGAGATAAGGGCAGTATATCTAGCCCTATTGGCTTTCCATCGGTGGCTGGAGGGCAGGCAGATCCGAATTCAGTCGGACAACGCCACTGCCGTCGCCTACATCAACCACCAAGGCGGCACTCTCAGTCGTCAAGCCTTCCAGGAAGTCCGGCGGATTCTGCAGTGGGTGGAAGCCACAGGCTCCACCATCTCCGCAGTTCACATCCCGGGCGTAGAAAACTGGGAAGCAGATTTTCTCAGTCGTCAGGGCATGGACGCGGGGGAATGGTCTCTACACCCAGACGTGTTTCGAGAGATCTGTCGCCGCTGGGGAACGCCGGATGTCGATCTCATGGCGTCACGACACAACAAGGTCCCGGCCTTCATGGCACGGTCTCAGGATCACAGAGCTCTGGCAGCGGACGCTTTAGTCCAGGATTGGTCGCAGTTTCGACTGCCTTATGTGTTTCCCCCTCTGGCGATGCTGCCCATGGTACTTCGCAAGATCAGGTCCGACTGCCGTCGCGCCATTCTCGTCGCTCCAGACTGGCCGAGGCGGTCGTGGTATCCGGATCTGTGGCATCTCACGGTGGGTCAACCGTGGGCACTTCCAGACTGCCCAGACTTGCTGTCACAAGGCCCGTTTTTCCATCTGAATTCTGTGGCCCTCAACCTGACTGTGTGGCCATTGAGTCCTGGCTCCTAGCGCCTTCAGGGTTATCTCAGGATGTCATTGCCACCATGAGACAAGCCAGGAAGCCAACGTCCGCCAAGATCTATTACAGGTCTTGGCAAATCTTCCTATCCTGGTGCGTGGATAACGGTTTTCCTCCATGGCCGTTTGCCTTACCCACATTCCTTTCATTCCTACAATCTGGAATGGACAAGGGTTTGTCCCTCGGCTCTCTCAAGGGCCAAGTATCGGCGCTCTCCGTGTTTTTTCAAAAGCGTCTAGCCAGGCTTCCGCAGGTCCACACGTTCCTGCAGGGGGTCTGCCACATGGTCCCACCTTACAAACGTCCGTTGGAACCTTGGGATCTTAACAGGGTTCTGACGGCTCTTCAAAAGCCGCCTTTTGAGCCGCTGCGGGATATCTCTCTCTCCCGTCTTTCGCAGAAGGTGGCCTTCCTGGTGGCAGTCACATCACTTAGGAGAGTGTCTGAGCTTGCAGCGCTGTCATGCAAAGCCCCCTTCCTGGTTTTCCACCAGGATAAGGTGGTTCTGCGTCCTGTCCCGGAATTTCTCCCTAAGGTGGTATCCCCTTTTCATCTAAATCAGGATATCTCCTTGCCTTCCTTTTGCCCTAATCCAATTCACCAGTGTGAAAAGGATTTGCACTCTTTGGATCTAGTGAGAGCACTCCGGTTCTACGTGTCTCGCACCGCGCCCCTGCGCCGTTCAGATGCGCTCTTTGTCCTTGTCGCTGGCCAGCGTAAGGGCTCTCAGGCCTCCAAGTCAACCTTGGCTCGGTGGATCAAGGAACCGATTCTCGAGGCCTACCGTTCTTCTGGGCTTCCGCTCCCTTCAGGGCTGAAAGCCCATTCTACCAGAGCCGTAGGTGCGTCCTGGGCATTGCGGCACCGGGCGACGGCTCAGCAGGTGTGTCAGGCAGCTACGTGGTCTAGTCTGCACACTTTCACGAAGCACTATCAAGTGCATGCCTATGCTTCGGCAGACGCCAGTCTAGGTAGGCGAGTCCTTCAAGCGGCGGTTGCCCACCTGTAAGAGGGGGCCGTTTTCGGCTCTTTTTATTGAGGTATTCTTTTACCCACCCAGGGACTGCTCTTGGACGTCCCAATTGTCTGGGTCTCCCAATGGAGCGACAAAGAAAAAGGGAATTTTGTTTACTTACCGTAAATTCCTTTTCTTCTAGCTCCTATTGGGAGACCCAGCACCCACCCCTGTGCCCTTTGGGCAGGTTGTTTTTTTGTGTACACATGTTGTTGATGTTGAATTGTTCTTCTGGTTCATGGTCTTCAGTTCTCCGAACATCCTTCGGATTGAATTTACCCTAGACCAATTTATAAGTTTTCTCCTTCCTGCTTTTGCACCAAAACTGAGGAGCCCGTGGTCCACGGGAGGGTGTATAGGCAGAGGGGAGGGGTTACACTTTTTAAAGTGTAATACTTTGTGTGGCCTCCAGAGGCAGAAGCTATACACCCAATTGTCTGGGTCTCCCAATAGGAGCTAGAAGAAAAGGAATTTACGGTAAGTAAACAAAATTCCCTTTTTTGTGTCCATAGAAAAAGCCTTCACTTTTTGAGTTTAGCTCATGAAAAAAGGGAGCAAAAAGAAAAGTGTTGCACGTTTACTGTATATTTTTGTTCATTGTGTCTGTGTTTTTTATATATATCTGTGTTTACTGTTCCTTTTTTTTCTATAAGGCACAATGATTACAAAGTGGCTTCACCTGCCTTGAGAGCTGTAGGGAACATCGTGACAGGCGATGACATTCAGACACAGGTAAAAAAAAAAAACAAAAAAACAATTTTGTCCATTGTGTCCGAAGAAAGGTTGCACCAGATTAATTGAGAGCACATACAATTCATTATTATAGATTGCAAATACAGAACACAACCAAGGCATACATTTGAAGATGGGGAAATCCAGAGCAAACATGCAAATGGACCACCCGTCCTCATGCTAAGTTTTTTCACCCTGGACACATTGGGTGTTGTATCCATTTCTTCCTCCACAGCCTGTTAATGACTATTGGGCTATTTCCCTGCCTCTCTGCTCGCTAGTGGTGCAGCTCTTTTTAGGAAAGGTCACGTAGAATATACAGTACAGGTATTTCTGAGCTGGACACAAAGCATACAAGACATATTTCTTTATTCCTTCATAGTCTCCATCTGGCCCAGAACAGCCTTGATAATGACATTGGCCTCAATTTCTCTTAGGAGCGTTTGCTACCTAGATTTACCTCTGTTGCAGCCATACTCCCACCTCCTTTCTATGGCTACCATGTCCAATCTGAAAGTGGCATGCTTTACAGTAAAACCTTAATATTTTTTTTGCAGGTTATTTTAAACTGTTCGGCTCTTCCTTGTCTATTACATCTTCTGAGTAGCCCAAAGGAGTCTATCCGAAAGGAGGCCAGCTGGACTATCTCTAATATCACTGCTGGGAATAGAGCCCAAATACAGGTAATATGATTATGACCCATTGTAAGGGCCCTTAATGGACCTCCACTCTTTCTATTGAATACAATTCGATCCATTTTAGACGATTGGTTTCTTTTTAACTGTTTGTAGCGAAGTGCAGAGAACTGTCAGTAAGGAGTGAAGTAGCCTTTAGGCCCTGTACGCACTTGCCTTTTTTTGCCGCGGATTTCCTGCGGTTTTGCTGCATCTTTCGCTGCATGTTATGTTCATAACATCTCTGCAGTGATTCACCAGAAAAACCTATGGGAAAAAAAATACTGTGCGCACTATGCGGATTTTGACAGCTGCGTGTCACTTCTTTCTTTGTCGCTCCATTGGGAGACCCAGACAATTGGGTGTATAGCTTCTGCCTCCGGAGGCCACACAAAGTATTACACTCAAAAGTGTAACCCCTCCCCTCTGCCTATACACCCTCCCGTGCCTCACGGGCTCCTCAGTTTTATGCTTTGTGTGGAAGGAGGCACACATCCACTCATGCATTCCCATTTTAGTCAGCAGCAGCTGCTGATGTTATCGGTTGGAAGAAAAGAGGGCTCCCACGGGGCCCCCGGCATGCTCCCTTCTCACCCCACTACGTCGGCGGTGCTGTTAAGGTTGAGGTACCCATTGCGGGTACGACGGCCGGAGCCTCATGCCGTATTTCCTTCACCATCCCTTGAGGGCTCTGGGAGAAGTGGGATCCTGAGCGGTCATCCAGGTACTGGGACCGTGCTCCCTCCGCAGCCCCTGTGTGGAATCTGCCGGACCGGAGTATTTTCGTTATCAGGGACCGGGCCCTGCATCTGTCAGGTACTCTGTGTCCCCATGGGGACGGTTCATGGAGCGCCTGGCACCCGGACGCTGCAAGGCCGTGAAAGCCGGGGGACTTCCGCGCCGACCGCGCCTGTTTGTCGGCCGCGGTCATAAATTTAGTCCCCGGCTTCAGTTGCGGCCTACTTGCAAATCTCGCCCCCGGACCTGTCTGTCAGGGTAGGGGCGGGACTGCCGACCGGACGCTGCCTGGGACACACAGCGGCTGCTGATCCGTGAAAGCCGGGGGACTTCCGCGCCGACCGCGCCTGCTTGTCGGCCGCGGTCATAAATTTAGTCCCCGGCTTCAGTTGCGGCCTACTGGCAAGACTCCCGCCCCCGGACCTGTCTGTCAGGGTAGGGGCGGGACAGCCGTCCTGACGTCGGCAGTGAGGGCCGGAGCATCCTGTATGCTTCCTCCCCCCTCTTTGATCACAATAGGGACCCCAGATTCCCGCACTTTTTCCTGGTGCCGCCCACCGCTCCACTCCCCCTCTGAGAGCTCCAGCAGCCATTTTTTTTTACTGAGCTGGAGAATCATCAGGAAAGAGCTCTTCACCGCTGGGAGACCTGGAGCAGGGAATCTGGAGGACACACACGCCGCTTTTTAGCGGTCGGTAAGCCACACCGGTCATCCGGTGCCGGTCCCCCTGGGTTGCCTGAATAGATACGTATTATATATCTTTATATATATATATCTCTGTTCGGCCGGGCTGTATACTCTTCCCTTATACCCTCTGTGATCACTCTCCTGGGACACAACAGCATGTCGTCCACAAGGAGCAAGAGCGCTAGGGCACAGGGTTTCTTTGCGACCTGTATCTCTTGTGGGGCTATGTTGCCTGCGGGTTCCACCTACCCTCACTGTGAGCAATGCTCGACCCCTGTTACACTGACTCAATCGGAGCCGCGACCACTTGTGGGCCCCTCGGCTCAGGTAGACCCCCATGCTACCACTGTCCAGGCGGCAGGGACAGAGTTTGCAGTGTTTGCTGAGAAGCCCTTTGAGTCACTTTCACAATCCATGGCTAAGTCTATGGACAAATGGTCTGCCAAGCTGCTAGAAGCCTTGCAGTCCAGACCGGTCCTTACACAGACCCAGGACACTGTTGGATCGGCACCTCCAGGTCCCTCTCGGTCCACGCCGCAGCGCGCTCCCGGGGTGGGCTCTAGGTTTCACGTGGAGGACTCCTCCACGGACCACAGCCCCAGACCAGCTAAGCGGGCCCGCTTGGAATCATCAGCTTCATCACGCTGCTCAGGTTCCCGGCTGGAGGACTCGCTGGAGGACGAGGCGGAGGTCGCAGCTCAGGGCTCTGACCATGACGTTGCCCTCAACCTTGATACACCTAAAGGGGACGCCTTAGTAAATGATCTTATCTCGTCCATCAACCAGGTGTTAGATCTATCTCCCCCGCCTCCACCTATAGAGGAGTCGGCTTTTCAGCAGGAGAAACACCAGTTTCGGTTCCCCAAACGTACACGGAGTGCGTTTTTCGACCACTCTAACTTCAAGGATGCTGTCCAGAAACCCAGAGTGGTTCCGGACAAGCACTGTACTAAGCGCCTTGCTGACACACGTTACCCCTTCCCCTCTGACGTAGTTAAGGGTTGGGCTCAGTGTCCCAAGGTGGATCCTCCAGTCTCTAAATTGGCGGCTAGATCTGTGGTATCGGTTGCAGATGGCTCATCGCTAAAAGATGCCACTGACAGGCAGATAGAGCTCCTGGTGAAATCCATCTATGAAGCCACGGGCGCGTCCTTTGCCCCGGCTTTTGCAGCCGTGTGGGCACTCCAAGCTATCTCGGCTTGTCTAACCGAGATTAATGCGGTCACACGTACTTCTGCTCCGCAGGTTGCGTCTTGACTTCTCAGGCGTCGGCGTTTCTTTTTCGCTCCTAATTGGGAGACCCAGACAATTGGGTGTATAGCTACTGCCTCCGGAGGCCGCACAAAGTACTACACTTAAAAGTGTAAGGCCCCTCCCCTTCTGGCTATACACCCCCCCCGTGGGAGCACGGGTTCCCCAGTTTTTTGCTTTGTGCGAAGGAGGTCAGACACGCACGCATAGCTCCACTGTTTAGTCAGCAGCAGCTGCTGACTATGTCGGATGGAAGAAATGAGAGCCCATACAGGGCCCCCAGCATGCTCCCTTCTCACCCCACTTTATGTCGGTGGTGTTTGTTAAGGTTGAGGTACCCATTGCGGGTACGGAGGCTGGAGCCCACATGCTGATTCCTTCCCCATCCCCATTAGGGCTCTGGGTGAAGTGGGATTTTTACCGGTCTCCAGGCACTGAGACCGTGCTCCATCCGCAGCCCCTGGAGAAGCGCTGGATATGGAGCTGAGTATCGTCAGGGACAGGCCCTGCTCCGTCAAGGTACTCTGTGTCCCCGTGCATATCGCGCGCACACCGCAGCATTGCTGGGTGTGTTAGTGCGCCGGGGACATCAGCGCTGCTGCGCTTGTGCCAGTTCCTCACTTCAGCTTGGCTGAGTGGGTAGGCTTAGGGCGAACGGTCGCGCCGGCCGCTGGGACTGCGACACGGCTGGGACTTGTGGTGCGCCGGGGACTTCCGCGCTGGCCGTGCATATATCACGGCCGCGCTTATTACTACAGTCCCCGGCTTTTGCGGCCTAGCTCGTTCGTTCCCGCCTCCGCACCTGCCAGTCAGGAGGAGGGCGGGACGCTGTACAGAGCATCAGCGCTGAGGGCTGGAGTCTTTTTTACATACTCCAGCCCTCACACCAGGCACAGTAGGACGCAGTTTCCCGCACTTTTGTTTGGGCACACCCACGGTCCGCCCCTCTTCACAGACGCCGGCAGCCATTCCTGCCTGCACGCTGAGCTGCAGAGGGGAGACGGGGAGACCCAGACACGGGATTCTACGGCCTCATACCCGCTGTTCAGCGGGCGGTAAGCAGCCCTCAGGGCTCACCCCCACTGGTGCCGTTTGTGTACTTAGTATTTTGTTTTTCCAAATACTTTGCACTGTATGGTCGCTGGTGATTCTCAGCTATATACCCTCCCAGATTACAGGGAGACAACAGCATGTCGTCCGCAAAACGCAAGGGTGCCAAGGCACAGACATTATATGCTGCCTGTACCGCATGTGGGGCTGCTCTGCCGGCAGGTTCCACTGACCCCCATTGTGTGCAGTGCTCGGCCCCTGTGGTACTTGCACAGCCGGGGCCTCTGCTGGACGTGACCCAGGGTGTACCACCTGTGAATGCTGTCCAGGTGACAGGAACAGAGTTTGCAGCTTTTGCTGACAGACTGTCTATGACTATGTCAAAGATTCTTGAAACATTGCAGTCTAGACCAGTAATTCAGACCATGGACACTGTTCAATCAGTGCTCCCTGGTCCCCCTCAGCTGGAACAATTCCAAGCTCCGGGAGTGTCACATGCACCTCAAGGTGACGACTCTGACTCGGACGACAGTCCCAGACAACCTAAGCGGGCGCGCTATGAGAGGCCCTCAACTTCGTCTCACTGGTCAGGATCCCAGCGGGACGAATCTATGGGGGATGAGGCGGATGTAACGGATCAGGATTCTGATCCTGGGACCGCTCTCAATCTGGATACACCGGATGGTGACGCCATAGTGAATGATCTTATAGCGTCCATCAATAAGATGTTAGATATTTCTCCACCAGCTCCTCCTGCGGAGGAGTCAGCTTCACAGCATGAGAAATTCCATTTCAGATATCCCAAGCGTAAATTAAGCACCTTTCTGGACCACGCTGACTTTAGAGACGCAATCCAGAAACACCACGCTTATCCTGAGAAGCGGTTTTCTAAACGGCTTAAGGATACACGCTATCCTTTTCCCCCTGACGTGGTCAAGGGTTGGACCCAGTGTCCCAAAGTGGACCCTCCAATCTCCAGGCTTGCAGCTAGATCCTTAGTTGCAGTAGAAGATGGAGCGGCACTTAAAGATGCCACTGACAGGCAGATGGAGCTCTGGTTGAAATCCATCTATGAAGCTATTGGAGCGTCGTTGGCGCCATCTTTCGCAGCCGTATGGGCACTCCAAGCTATTTCAGCTGGGCTTGCACAAGTCGACTCGGTCACACGTACATCTGCTCCGCAGGTGGCACCATTAACCTCTCAAATGTCTGCATTCGCGTCTTACGCGATTAATGCTGTCCTAGACGCTACAAGCCGTACGGCGGTGGCGTCAGCCAACTCTGTGGTTTTACGCAGAGCCCTGTGGTTGAGAGAATGGAAGGCAGATTCTGCTTCCAAGAAGTGCTTAACCAGTTTGCCTTTTTCTTGTGACCGATTGTTTGGGGAGCGTTTGGATGAAATCATTAAACACTCCAAGGGTAAGGACTCATCCTTACCGCAACACAGACAAAACAAGCCCCAACAAAGGAGGGGTCAGTCTGGTTTTCGGTCCTTTCGAGGCCCAGGCAGGTCCCAATTCTCCTCGTCCAAAAGGACTCAAATGGATCAGAGACGCTCAGATTCTTGGCGGACTCAGTCACGCCCAAAAAAGACAGCCGGAGGAACCGTTACCAAGACGGCTTCCTCATGACTCTCAGTCTCCTCTTCCCGCATCCTCGGTCGGTGGGAGGCTCTCCCGCTTTGGCGACATTTGGCTGTCACAGGTCAAAGACCGTTGGGTGAGGGATATTCTGTCTCACGGGTACAGGATAGAGTTCAGCTCTCGTCCTCCAACTCGTTTCTTCAGGACTTCCCCACCGCCCGACCGAGCCGATGCTCTGCTGCAGGCGGTGGCCGCTCTAAAGGCGGAAGGAGTGGTGACTTCCGTTCCTCTTCAGGAACAAGGTCACGGTTTTTACTCCAATCTGTTTGTGGTGCCAAAGAAGGACGGGTCGTATCGGCCCGTCCTGGATCTAAAGTTGCTCAACAAACACGTAAAAATCAGGAGGTTCCGGATGGAATCTCTACGCTCCGTCATAGCCTCAATGTCTCAAGGAGATTTCCTAGCATCAATAGACATCAAAGATGCTTATCTCCACGTGCCGATTGCGCCAGAGCATCAGCGTTTTCTACGCTTCGTTATACAAAGCGAACACCTGCAGTTCGTAGCGTTACCTTTCGGACTGGCAACAGCCCCTCGGGTCTTCACCAAAGTCATGGCAGCAGTAGTAGCTGTCCTGCACTCGCAGGGTCACTCTGTGATCCCGTATTTTGACGATCTACTTATAAAGGCACCCTCTCAAGAGGCTTGCCAACACAGTCTGAACGTGGCACTAGAGACTCTCCAGAGTTTCGGGTGGATTATCAACTTTCCAAAGTCAAATCTAACCCCGACCCAATCACTGACATATCTTAGCATGGAGTTCCATACTCTCTCAGCGATAGTGAAGCTTCCACTGGACAAGCAGTGTTCTCTGCAGACAGGGGTGCAATCTCTCCTTCAGAGCCAGTCACACTCCTTGAGGCGCCTCATGCATTTCCTAGGGAAGATGGTGGCAGCAATGGAAGCAGTCCCTTTTGCGCAGTTTCATCTGCGCCCTCTACAATGGGACATTCTCCGCCAATGGGATGGGAAGTCGACGTCCCTCGACAGGAATGTCTCCCTCTCTCAGACAGCCAAGGACTCTCTCCGTTGGTGGCTTCTTCCCACCTCATTGTCAAAAGGAAAGTCGTTCCTACCCCCATCCTGGGCGGTGGTCACGACAGATGCGAGCCTATCAGGGTGGGGAGCGGTGTTTCTCCACCACAGGGCTCAAGGTACGTGGACTCAGGAAGAGTCCACCCTGCAGATCAATGTTCTGGAAATCAGAGCAGTCTATCTTGCTCTGCGAGCCTTCCAACAGTGGCTGGAGGGCAAGCAGATTCGGATCCAGTCGGACAATTCCACAGCGGTGGCATACATCAACCACCAGGGCGGAACACGCAGTCGACAAGCCTTCCAGGAAGTCCGGCGGATTTTGACGTGGGTGGAAAGCACAGCATCCACAATATCCGCAGTCCACATCCCAGGCGTGGAAAACTGGGAAGCAGACTTTCTCAGTCGCCAGGGCATGGACGCAGGGGAATGGTCCCTTCACCCGGACGTGTTTCAGGAGATCTGTCGCCGCTGGGGGACGCCGGACGTCGACCTGATGGCGTCACGGCACAACAACAAGGTCCCGGTTTTCATGGCACGGTCTCACGATCACCGAGCTCTGGCGGCAGACGCCTTAGTTCAGGATTGGTCGCAGTTCCGACTACCTTATGTGTTCCCACCTCTGGCATTGTTGCCCAGAGTGCTCCGCAAAATCAGGTCCGACTGCCATCGCGCCATTCTCGTCGCTCCAGACTGGCCAAGGAGGTCGTGGTACCCGGATCTGTGGCATCTCACGGTAGGCCAACCGTGGGCGTACCAGACCGTCCAGACTTGCTGTCTCAAGGGCCGTTTTTCCATCTGAATTCTGCGGCCCTGAACCTGACTGTGTGGCCATTGAGTCCTGGATCCTAAGGACCTCAGGTTTATCTCATGAAGTTGTTGCCACCATGAGACAAGCTAGAAAACCTTCCTCCGCTAAGATCTACCACAGGACGTGGAAGATATTCTTATCTGGTGCTCTGCTCAGGGAGTTTCTCCCTGGCCATTTGCATTGCCTATTTTTCTTTCCTTCCTGCAGTCTGGGTTGGAAAAAGGTTTGTTGCTTAGCTCCCTTAAGGGTCAAGTCTCCGCGCTATCCGTATTCTTTCAGAAGCGCCTGGCGCGGCTTCCTAAGGTACGCACGTTCCTGCAAGGGGTTTGTCATATCGTGCCCCCTTACAAGCGGCCATTGGAACCCTGGGATCTGAACAAGGTTCTAATTGCTCTCCAGAAGCCGCCTTTCGAGCCTATGAAGGAGATTTCCTTTTCTCGGCTTTCACAGAAAGTGGCTTTTCTAGTGGCGGTCACGTCTCTTCGGAGAGTGTCAGAGCTGGCGGCGTTATCTTGCAAATCTCCCTTCCTGGTGTTTCACCAAGACAAGGTAGTAATGCGTCCAACTCCAGAGTTTCTTCCCAAGGTGGTATCTTCCTTTCATCTCAATCAGGATATCACCTTGCCATCTCTGTGTCCGCATCCTGTTCACCAATTTGAAAAAGGTTTACATCTGTTGGACCTCGTCAGAGCACTCAGGATCTACATTTCCCGCACGGCGCCTATGCGCCGTTCGGATGCACTCTTTGTCCTGGTCGCTGGTCAGCATAAAGGATCGCAAGCTTCCAAATCCACCCTTGCGCGGTGGATCAAGGAACCAATTCTTCACACCTACCGTTCTGCTGGGCTTCCGATTCCCTCTGGACTGAAAGCCCATTCTACCAGAGCCGTGGGTGCGTCCTGGGCATTACGGCATCAGGCTACGGCTCAGCAGGTGTGCCAGGCGGCTACCTGGTCGAGTCTGCACACTTTTACCAAGCATTATCAGGTGCATACCTACGCTTCGGCGGATGCCAGCCTAGGTAGACAAGTCCTTCAGGCGGCGGTGGCCCACCTGTAAGAAAGGGCTGCCTGACAGCCCGATCACGAGGTATTCTTTTACCCACCCAGGGACTGATTTTGGACGTCCCAATTGTCTGGGTCTCCCAATTAGGAGCGAAAAAGAAGAAGGGAATTTTGTTTACTTACCGTAAATTCCTTTTCTTCTAGCTCCAATTGGGAGACCCAGCACCCGCCCTGTTTTTCATTAGGGTTTTGTTTTTCGGGTGCACATGTTGTTCACGTTGATAAGTTAAGTTCTCCGATATTGTTTATCGGATTGAATTTGTTTTTGAAACTGTTATTGGCTTTCCTCCTTCTTGCTTTTGCACTAAAACTGAGGAACCCGTGCTCCCACGGGGGGGTGTATAGCCAGAAGGGGAGGGGCCTTACACTTTTAAGTGTAGTACTTTGTGCGGCCTCCGGAGGCAGTAGCTATACACCCAATTGTCTGGGTCTCCCAATTGGAGCTAGAAGAAAAGGAATTTACGGTAAGTAAACAAAATTCCCTTCTTTCTTCATACTCCATGAATGCAGTCCTAGACTCTGCTAGCCGTACAGCGGTCGCATCCGCTAATTCTGTGGCAGTCCGCAGAGCCATGTGGCTGCGCGAATGGAAGGCAGACTCTGCTTCCAAGGGATTCCTAACCGGTTTGCCGTTTTCTGGTGCCCGATTGTTTGGAGAACGATTGGATGAGAGGGAAAGGACTCCTCCTTACCCCAGTCCAGACCGAAGCGACCTCAGCAACGTAAGATACAATCGAGGTTTCGGTCCTTTCGCCCCTCCGCCAAGTCCCAATCCTTTCGTCCAATAGGCCGGAGAAAGGTCAGAGGAACTCTTACGCGTGGCGGTCTAAGTCACGCCCCCAAAAGGCGGCCGGAAGCACTGCCTCCAAGGCGGCCTCCTCATGACTCTTGGCATCCCCGAACCGCATCCTCGGTCGGTGGCAGGCTCTCCCGCTCTGAAGACAGAAGGAGTTGTGATTCCCGTCCCCCCTCAGGAACAGGGACGCGGCTTTTACTCCAACTTGTTCGTGGTGCCAAAGAAAGACGGTTCATTCCGTCCCGTTCTGGACCTCAAACTGCTCAACAGACATGGGAGAACCAGACGGTTCAGGATGGAATCTCTCCGCTCGGTCATCGCTTCGATGTCACAGGAAGACTTTCTCGCATCGATCGACATCAAAGATGATTATCTCCATGTGCCGATCGCACCCGAACATCAACGCTTCTTGCGTTTCGCCATAGGGGACGAACACCTTCAGTTCGTGGCATTGCCTTTCGGCTTGGCGACAGCCCCACGGGTTTTCACCAAAGTCATGGCATCCGTTGTGGCGGTCCTACACTCCCAAGGCCACTCGGTGATTCCCTACTTAAACGATCTCCTAGTCAGGGCACCGTCTCGGGAGGCGTGTCAACACAGCCTTACCGTCGCTCTGGAGACTCTCCAGCAGTTCGGGTGGATCATCAACTTTCCAAAATCCAAGTTGACACCGACCCAGTCATTGGCCTACCTCGGGATGGAGTCTCATACTCAGTCAGCGGTAGTCAAGCTACCACTGGACAAACAGCTTTCTCTGCAAGCAGGGGTGCAATCTCTTCTTCAGAGTCAGTCACACCCATTGAGGCGCCTCATGCACTTCCTAGGGAAGATGGTAGCAGCGATGGAGGCAGTGCCCTTCGCGCAATTTCATCTACGCCCACTCCAATGGGACATTCTCCACAAGTGGGACAAGAGATCGACTTCCCTCGACAAGAATGTCTCTCTTTCCCTGGCAACCAAGACGTCTCTTCAGTGGTGGCTTCTTCCCACTTCTCTATCGCAGGGAAAATCCTCCCTGCCCCCAACCTAGGCTGTGGTCACCACGGACGCGAGCCTGTCAGGGCGGGGAGCAGTGTTTCTCCACCACAGGGCTCAGGGGACCTGGACTCCGAGGGAGTCTTCCCTTCAGATCAATGTTCTGGAGATAAGGGCAGTGTATCTAGCCCTATTGGCTTTTCATCGGTGGCTGGAGGGCAGGCAGATCCGTATCCAGTCGGACAACGCCACTGCGGTCGCCTACATCAATCACCAGGGCGGCACTCGCAGTCGTCAAGCCTTACAGGAAGTACGGCGAATTCTGCAGTGGGTGGAAGCCACAGCATCCACCATCTCCGCAGTTCACAGAGCTCTGGCGGCGGATGCATTAGTACAGGATTGGTCGCAGTTTCAACTACCTTATGTGTTTCCTCATCTGGCGATGCTACCCAGAGTATTTCGCAAGATCAGGTACGACTGCCGCTGCGCCATTCTCGTCGCTCCAGACTGGCCAAGGCGGTCGTGGTACCCGGATCTGTGGCAACTCACGGTGGGTCAACCGTGGGCCCTTCCAGACCGCACAGACTTGCTGTCACAAGGGCCGTTTTTCCATCTGAATTCTGCGGCCCTCAACCTGACTGTGTGGCCATTGAGTCCTGGCTCCTAGCATCGTCAGGGTTATCTCAGGATGTCATTGCCACTATGAGACAAGCCAGGAAACCGACGTCCGCCAAGATCTATTACAGGACTTGGCGGATATTCTTGTCCTGGTGCTCTGTGAATGGGTTTACTCCCTGGCCTTTTGCCTTACCCATTTTTCTTTCCTTCCTTCAATCTGGAATGGACAAAGGTTTGTCACTAAGCTCTCTCAAGGGACAAGCATCGGCGCTCTCAGTAATTTTTCAAAGGCGCCTGGCCAGGCTCCCGCAGGTCCGCACGTTCCTGTAAGGAGTATGCCACATAGTCCCACCTTACAAGTGCTCACCAGAGCCCTGGGACCTTTACAGGGTGCTAACGGCTCTTCAGAAACCACCTTTCGAGCCGCTGCGAGATGTCTCCTTTTCACGTCTTTCGCAGAAGGTGGCATTTCTAGTGGCAGTTACATCACTCCGAAGAGTGTCGGATCTTGCAGCGCTGTCATGCAAAGCCCCCTTCCTGGTTCTTCACCAGAATAAGGTGGTTCTGCATCCTGTTCCGGAATTTCTCCTTAAGGTGGTATCTCCTTTTCATCCAATCAGGATATCACCTTACCTTCTTTTCTTTTTCGCTCTATTGGGAGACCCAGACAATTGGGTGTATAGGCTATGCCTCCGGAGGCAGCACAAAGTATTACACTCAAAAGTGTTAAGCCCCTCCCCTTCTGCCTATACACCCCCCGTGCTCTCACGGGATCCTCAGTTTTTATGCTTTGTGCGAAGGAGGCAGACATGCACAGCACAGCTCCACAGATTAGTCAGCAGCAGCTGCTGACTATGTCGGATGGAAGAAAAGTGGGCCCATATAGGGCCCCCAGCATGCTCTCTTCTCACCCCATTCTTGTCGGCGGTGTTGTTAAGATTGAGGTATCCATTGCGGGTACGGAGGCTGGAGCCCACATGCTGTTTTCCTTCCCCATCCCCCTCAGGGCTCTGGGTGAAGTGGGATCTTATCGGTCTCCAGGCACAGGAGACCGTGCTTCATCCACAACTCCTGTGGAGCCTGATGGATAGGAGCCGATACAGTTCAGGGACATGGCCCTGCATCTTAGAGGTACTCTGTATTCCTATGGGGACCGCGCACGGCATCACCTCAGCTTTGCTGGGTGTCCTGGTGCACCGGGGACCGCGGCGCTGACCGGGTCTATATGTGCCATTACACACTCAGCGTCGCTGAGTGTGTTTATATGTAAGGGCTACCGCACTGACCGCCGTTGCCACGGGACACTGCGGCGCGGCTGGGACTTGTAGTTCGCCGGGGACTTTCACGCGGCCGCGCTTTTACGGTGGCCGCGTTTATTACTACAGTCCCCGGCTTCATTGCGGCCTTGTTTCCCTTTTTTCTCCCGCCCTCAGCCCTGACAGGCAGGGGAAGGGCGGGACGCTGCACGGAGCGAGCAGCAATGAGGGCTGGAGTATGATTTACATGCTCCACTCCCCTCACTGTGCACAGTGTGAGCGCCCGTTTCGCGCTCTTTCTAGGCCACGCCCACAGCTTCCTCAGCTCGTCAGGACGCCGCAGCCATTCCTGTCAGCTCCACCGACGCTGCAGAGAGGGACATATTCATGGGAGACCCAGACACGGTCTCTGGTGGCCTCACAACCGCTTAGGCGGCTGGTAAGCAGCACATGTGGTGCTAGCCCCATGGTGCTGTATTGTATTGGTACATTATTTGTGTACTGTATATAATTTACACTGTATGAGCACAGTTCTTTCTGGCTATATACCCTATTGTGTTACTCAGGGAAAACTATAGCATGGCGCCCACAAAAGGCAGGGGTGCCAAAACACAGGCTTATTATGTTGCCTGCGCCGCATGTAAGACCCAGCTACCGGCAGGTTCCACTGACCCTCATTGTGTACAGTGTTCGACCCCTGTGACACTTCCTCAGCCGGGGCCTATGCTAAGTGGGGCACAGGGGGAGCCACCTGTTGACACTGTCCAGGTGACGGGGACTGAGTTTGCAGCCTTTAAGGATCAACTCTCTGAGACTATGACTAAGATACTAGAAGCCTTGCAGTCCAGGCCGGTATCTCAGCAAAGGGACTCTGTTGAATCATTGTTCCCCGGCCCCCCTCAGTTGGACCAACAATGTCCTCACGGGGTATCTCATACATCCCAGACGGAGGGTTCGGACTTAGAACCTAGCCCCAGATCGTCTAAGCGGGCCCGCTTAGAATTTCCCTCGACATCATATTGTTTAGGGTCTCAGCGGGGGGATTCTCTGGTTGATGATGCGGAGACAGCTGATCAGGATTCTGATCCTGGGAGCGCTCTCAATCTTAATTCTCCAGATGGGGACGCCATAGTGAATGATCTTATTGCATCCATTCATCAGTTGCTGGATATTCTTCCCTCAGCCCCTCCGGCGGAGGAGTCAGATTCTCAGCAGGAGAAATTTCGCTTCAGGTTCCCCAAGCGTACACAGAGTATGTTTCTAGACCACTCTGATTTCAGACAGGCAATCCAGATTCACCATGCTTGTCCGGATAAGCGTTTCTCTAAGCGCCTTAAGGATACACGTTATCCTTTTCCCCCGGAAGTGGTTAAAGGTTGGATTCAATGTCCCAAAGTGGATCCTCCAATCTCCAGACTGGCAGCTAGATCCATACTTGCAGTGGAAGATGGGGCCTCGCTTAAAGATGCCACTGACAGGCAGATGGAGCTCTGGATGAAATCCATCTATGAAGCTATCGGAGCTTCTTTTGCCCCAGCATTCGCAGCTGTATGGGCGCTACAAGCTATATCAGCAGGTCAAGCGAAAATTGAAGCGGCCGCGCCACAAGTGGCTTCCATTACCTCCCAGACCTCGGCAATTGCGTCTTACGCTATGAATGCTGTCCTGGACTCTGTGAGCCGTACGGCAGTTGCGACCGCCAATTCGGTAGTAGTCCGCAGGGCCTTGTGGCTACGGGAGTGGAAGGCAGATTCCGCTTCCAAAAAGCGTTTAACCGGTTTGCCAATTTCTGGCGACAGGCTCTTTGGCGAGCGCCTGGATGAAATCATCAAACAATCCAAGGGAAAGGATACATCCTTACCCCAGCCCAAGCAGAACCTCTCCCAACAGAGGAAAGGGCAGTCGAGGTTTCGGTCCTTTCGGGGCGCGGGCAGGTCCCAATTCTCCTCGTCCAAAAGGTCTCAGAAAGAACAAAGGAACTCTGATGCATGGCGGTCTAAGTCACGTCCTAAAAAGGCCATTGGGAGCACCGCTAACAAAGCGGCTGCCTCATGACTTTCTACCTCCTCTAGTAGCATCCTCGGTCGGTGGCAGGCTCTCCCGCTTTTGCGACACCTGGCTGCCACAAATAAGACCGCTGGGTGAGAGACATTCTCTCTCACGGTTACAAGATAGAGTTCATCTCTCGTCCCCCGACTCGATTCTTCCGGTCCTCTCCGCCTCCCGAGCGAGCCGAGGCTCTTCGGCAGGCGCTGGGCACCCTGAAGGCAGAAGGAGTGGTGGTCCCTGTTCCTCTTCAGCAACAGGGCCACGGTTTTTACTCCAACTTGTTTGTGGTCCCAAAGAAGGACGGGTCCTTCCGTCCTGTCCTGGACCTGAAACTTCTCAACAAACACGTAAAGACCAGGCGGTTCCGGATGGAATCCCTCCGTTCCGTCATCGCCTCAATGTCCCAGGGAGATTTCCTTGCATCGATCGATATCAAAGATGCTTATCTCCACGTTCCGATTGCCCCAGAGCACCAACGCTTCTGGCGCTTCGCCATGGACAACGAACACCTGCAGTTCGTGGCACTACCATTTGGCCTGGCAACAGCCCCACGGGTTTTCACCAAGGTTATGGCTACGGTAGTAGCGGTCCTCCATTCTCAGGGTCATTCTGTGATCCCGTACTTGGACGATCTGTTGATCAAGGCACCCTCTCAAGAGGCATGCCAACACAGCCTCGACGTTACCCTGGAGACTCTCCAGAGTTTCGGGTGGATCATCAATTTTCCAAAGTCAAATCTGACACCGGCCCAATCGCTGACGTACCTTGGCATGGAGTTTCATACCCTCTCAGCGATAGTGAAGCTTCCGCTGATCAAACAGCAGTCACTACAGAAAGGGGTACAGTCTCTCCTTCAAGGCCAGTCTCACCCCTTGAGGCGCCTCATGCACTTCTTGGGGAAGATGGTGGCAGCAATGGAAGCAGTCCCTTTCGCGCAGTTTCATCTGCGTCCCCTTCAATGGGACATCCTACGCAAATGGGACAGGAAGCCGACGTCCCTCGACAGGACCGTCTCCCTCTCTCAGGCGACCAAAGCCTCCCTTCGGTGGTGGCTTCTTCCCACTTCATTATCGAAGGGGAAATCCTTCCTTCCCCCATCCTGGGAAGTAGTCACGACAGACGCGAGTCTGTCAGGATGGGGAGCGGTTTTTCTTCACCACAGGGCTCAGGGTACGTGGACCAGGCAAGAGTCCTCGCTTCAGATCAATGTTCTGGAAATTCGGGCAGTGTATCTTGCCCTGAAAGCGTTCCAGCAGTGGCTGGCAGGCAAGCAGATCCGAATTCAGTCGGACAATTCCACAGCGGTGGCATACATCAATCACCAAGGCGGCACACGCAGTCGTCAAGCCTTCCAGGAAGTCCGGCGGATCTTGATGTGGGTGGAAGCCACGTCCTCCACCATATCCGCAGTTCACATTCCAGGCGTGGAAAACTGGGAAGCAGATTATCTCAGTCGCCAGGGCATGGACGCAGGGGAATGGTCCCTTCACCCGGACGTGTTTCAGGAGATCTGTTGCCGCTGGGGGGTGCCGGACGTCGACCTCATGGCGTCCCGGCACAACAACAAGGTACCAATGTTCATGGCACGGTCTCAAGACCCCAGAGCTCTGGCGGCAGACGCCTTAGTTCAGGATTGGTCGCAGTTTCAGCTCCCGTATGTGTTTCCTCCGTTGGCACTGTTGCCCAGAGTGTTACGCAAGATCAGGGCCGACTGCCGCCGCGCCATCCTCGTCGCTCCAGACTGGCCGAGGAGGTCGTGGTACCCGGATCTGTGGCATCTCACGGTCGGCCAACCGTGGGCACTACCAGACCGAACAGACTTGCTGTCTCAAGGGCCGTTTTTCCATCTGAATTCTGCGGCCCTCAACCTGACTGTGTGGCCATTGAGTCCTGGATCCTAGCGTCTTCAGGATTATCTCAGGATGTCATTGCCACTATGAGACAGGCTAGGAAACCAACGTCCGCCAAGATCTATCACAGGACGTGGAAAATTTTTCTGTCATGGTGCTCTGCTCAGGGTTTTTCTCCCTGGCCATTTGCATTACCTACTTTTCTGTCCTTCCTTCAATCTGGACTGGAAAAGGGTTTGTCGCTTGGCTCCCTTAAGGGACAAGTTTCTGCGCTCTCGGTATTTTTCCAGAAGCGCCTAGTTAGACTTCCACAGGTACGCACGTTCCTGCAGGGAGTTTGTCACATCGTTCCACCTTACAAGCGGCCGTTAGAACCCTGGGATCTGAACAGGGTGCTGCTGGTTCTTCAGAAACCACCATTCGAGCCAATGAGAGATATCTCTCTCTCACGCCTTTCGCAGAAGGTGGTCTTCCTAGTAGCAGTCACCTCTCTTCGGAGAGTGTCTGAGCTAGCAGCGTTGTCATGCAAAGCCCCTTTTCTGGTGTTTCACCAGGACAAGGTGGTTCTACGTCCGGTTCCGGAATTTCTCCCTAAGGTTGTATCCCCCTTTCATCTCAATCAGGATATCTCCTTACCTTCTTTTTATCCTCATCCAGTTCACCAATGTGAAAAGGATTTGCACTTGTTAGATCTGGTGAGAGCACTCAGATACTACATTTCTCGTACGGCGCCCCTGCGCCGCTCGGAGGCACTCTTTGTCCTTGTCGCTGGCCAGCGTAAAGGGTCACAGGCTTCCAAATCAACCCTGGCTCGGTGGATCAAGGAGCCAATTATCGAAGCTTACCGTTCGGCTGGGCTTCCGGTTCCCTCAGGGCTGAAGGCCCATTCTACCAGAGCCGTGGGCGCGTCCTGGGCTTTGAGGCACCAGGCTACGGCTCAGCAGGTGTGTCAGGCGGCTACCTGGTCGAGCCTGCACACTTTCACGAAACACTATCAGGTGCATACCTATGCTGCGGCGGATGCCAGCCTAGGTAGACGAGTCCTTCAGGCGGCGGTTGCCCACCTGTAGGAAAGGGCCGTTTTACGGCTCTCTTACGAGGTATTATTTTACCCACCCAGGGACTGCTTTTGGACGTCCCAATTGTCTGGGTCTCCCAATAGAGCGAAAAAGAAGAACGGAATTTTGTTTACTTACCGTAAATTCCTTTTCTTCTAGCTCTAATTGGGAGACCCAGCACCCGCCCCTGTTTTTTTTTTTTTTTGTGTACACATGTTGTTCATGTTGAATGGTTTCAGTTCTCCGATGTTCCTTCGGATTGAAGTTACTTTAAACCAGTTTATAATTATTTTTCCTCCTTCTTGCTTTTGCACCAAAACTGAGGATCCCGTGAGAGCACGGGGGGTGTATAGGCAGAAGGGGAGGGGCTTAACACTTTTGAGTGTAATACTTTGTGCTGCCTCCGGAGGCATAGCCTATACACCCAATTGTCTGGGTCTCCCAATTAGAGCTAGAAGAAAAGGAATTTACGGTAAGTAAACAAAATTCCGTTCTTTGCCCTAATCCAATTCACCGATGTGAAAAGGATTTGCACTCATTAGATCTGGTGAGAGCACTCCGGTACTACGTGTCTCGCACAGCGCCCCTGCGCCGTTCAGATGCACTCTTTGTACTTGTCGCCGGTCAGCGTAAGAGTTCGCAGGCTTCCAAGTCAACCTTGGCTCGGTGGATCAAGGAACCGATTCTTGAAGCTTACCGTTCTTCGGGGCTTCCGCTTCCTTCGGGGCTGAAAGCCCATTCTACCAGAGCCGTGGGTGCGTCCTGGGCATTGCGGCACTGGGCGACGGCTCAGAAGGTGTGTCAGGCAGCTACCTGGTCTAATCAACACATAAGTCCCAACTTCAAACATAAGAAGCATCACTCGATTTAGACACCTACAACATTGTCACCAGATTTCAGATCAGGAGACACAAAGAGTGTATATATGCATATTAATAAATTCAGTAACTTCTTTTAGGATAAAACCCAAACTTTATTGAATAGTCAAATATACAAATATTAAAATTCAACAGGGAGACACACCTTGTTGAAGGACGGTTATAAGCCCCTATTAAATACACACATCAGTATTGATCGTCAGATATAAAGTCAAAGACACTGATTTTTTATCTCTTATTTGTACATCCAATCAATTATAATTAATCTAGGATCGATATTCTTGCCTAGGTATTGGTGCTATACGACTACAGTATACTGCTACTTTAATTTCAATTCTATACAGCACTCTAACAGGGTCAAACTAATTCCATTCATCTGACACCATGAATTGTCATAGCTAGCACATGGGTAGAGGCACAGACGGCAGTGCGTCAGATGGTGTTTTTTTTGTTATTGTTATAACCATACAGACACTGCGTTATCCATGCGTTTAGGTCAAGTGCCTACAATTCACAGATTAAATTTACACGCATGGATAAATCAGTTATTAAATAGTGTATCATTCATATTGAACTTATACTCAGATCGATGCGCTGTCATCAGTGCACTCACACCATGTGCATCTACTACCCCAAAAAAAATTGCATCGGTAGACGCTGGTACATATGTATATTTGTAGATATATTTTTTTCATATTCACACGCCTCTTTCTGAAGAAGCATTAGTGAAACGTGCGTCAAAGGTGGAAGGACGGGTTGCCCCACACTCAGGTAAATGAATTCACGTCAGTTTGGCATATACGCTTTAAAAACAATTGTATATCCTTGCTATTTAGCAAATATGGCTTTTTTCACAGGCACACTTGTTTAAATTAAGTTGTACCACTAGATATTTATGTACGCTTGGTGACTGTGAATATCTGTACTTGCTATATTTTAAATGAATATAATAGTGGCTATTTATTTCAGCATTTGGCTTTATATACGACTATATGTATGACTGCAAACTTTTTAGTAGTTTGAGAATGTAGATGTATCTTGGAAATATAAAATTATATGCAGTTAGATTTATATGCACGCTTCCTGACTGTGGACAGATGTATTTGGCATACTCCAATTAATACAATGGCGGCTAGCCCTGTGTATTGCAGCGTGTGGCTATGCTTGTGATTTTCTGTGTGTTGCAAAGTTATTGGCAATCAAGCAACGTGGAGGTGCACTGAGAATATGAACTACATGTAGCTTGGCTGCAATGTTGTGACTATAACTGGATATATGCCTTCTGATTCATTATAATCATGCATGATTTTGAAGATAACAAATTTAAATAGAAACTAATATATTGAATTTATCGGAAAAAAAACATACCCATAAGTATATATATGTACCAGTATTTAAATATGCACGTCCACGATGCGATATAATAAATATAAAAATGCTTTTGCAACTTTATTGAGATAGTGGATGCACATGGTGTGAGTGCACTAATGACAGCGCACCAATTTGAGTATAGGTTCAATAGGAATGATATACTATTTAATAACTGACTTGTCCATGTGCACAAATTAAATCAGTGAATTGTAGGCATTTGACCTAAACGCATGGATAACGCAGTGTCTATATGGTTACAACAAAAATAAAAAAACACCATCTGATGCGCTGCCGTCTGTGCCTCTGTCTATGTGCAAGCTATGACAATTTATCCATTTTAGCACCAATACCTAGGCAATAATATCGATCCTAGATTAATTATAATTGATTGGATGTACAAATAAGAGATAAAAAATCAGTGTCTTTGACTTTATATCTGACGATCAATACTGATGTGTGTATTTAATAGGGGCTTATAACCGTCCTTCAACAAGGTGTGTCTCCCTGTTGAATTTTAATATTTGTATATTTGACTATTCAATAAAGTTTGGGTTTTATCCTAAAAGAAGTTACTGAATTTATTAATATGCATATATACACTCTTTGTGTCTCCTGATCTGAAATCTGGTGACAATGTTGTAGCTACCTGGTCTAGCCTGCACACTTTCACGAAACATTATCAGGTGCATACCTATGCTTCGGCAGATGCCAGTCTAGGTAGGCGAGTCCTTCAGGCGGCGGTTGCCCACCTGTAAGAGGGAGCCGTGTCGGCTCTATTTATCGAGGTATTCTTTTACCCACCCAGGGACTGCTTTTGGACGTCCCAATTGTCTGGGTCTCCCAATGGAGCGACAAAGAAGGGAATTTTGTTTACTTACCGTAAATTCCTTTTCTTCTAGCTCCAATTGGGAGACCCAGCACCCGCCCCTGTTCCCTTCGGGCTTGTTGTTCAATTGTTTCTTTGGTTTCAGTTCTCCGAACATCCTTCGGATCGAATTTACCTTAGACCAATTTATAAGTTTCCTCCTTCCTGCTCTTGCACCAAAACTGAGGAGCCCGTGAGGCACGGGAGGGTGTATAGGCAGAGGGGAGGGGTTACACTTTTGAGTGTAATACTTTGTGTGGCCTCCGGAGGCAGAAGCTATACACCCAATTGTCTGGGTCTCCCAATTGGAGCTAGAAGAAAAGGAATTTACGGTAAGTAAACAAAATTCCCTTCTTTCCGCACGTTGCTGCGGGATTTCACTCCATAGACTGTAATGTAATTGTGAAATCCCGCAGGGAATAACGCAGGAAGCAAATTCTGTGCGGTTGATTGCGTTTTCCTGCGTTATTCCCTCCGGTATTTCACGGTTTACCTGTGGTAATGTTCATTGCTGCCCTGCGGTTTGCAGGGAAGTGATGTCATTATGACAGGAAGAGGAAGCGGAGCAGAGAGTAAACACACACGTATCAGACACAGACATAGAACACACACACATCACACTCGTACACAGACATATAGAATACACATAGAAAGCAAACAGACATATAGAAAAAAAAAACACGTGGGCTCCGCTGTATTTTTACCATCCAGCCAAGGTAAGCACACAGCGGCGGCCCGTTATTCTCAGGTTGGGGACGACAAGGGCCAGGGTTAATGTCCCCCCCCCCCCCCCCCTCCTTCCGCAGCCGAGAATATCAGCCTGCAGCTGCCCCGGGACTGTCGCATCCATTATGCGGCAGTACCGGAGTGTCCCCAGCTCTTCCTGTTGCCGTGATGTGGTGGCAAATCAGGGTAATATAAGGAGTTATTGGCGGCGGATCGCCGCCACTAAGTCCAGGCTTGATCATGGCAGCGTCTATGTGACAGCTGACATGATCAACCCTTAAGTAAAGTGAAAAAAACACACCGAAAAATCCTTTATTTTAAATAAAACACAAAAAAGCCCCTGGTTCACCAATTTATTAACCCCCCCTGAAACACACAGCTCTGGCGTAATCCACGTCCTGCGATGCTTGCATCCAGCCGCGACTGACACAGCGCTGAATGCAGCAACGCAACGAGACAGCAGAGGTAACCACAGGTCATTTCCCACGGCCGGTAATGTGAACAACACATTACCGCTTGGGAGAAATGCAGTGATCTGTCCTCTCTCTGTCTATTTATCTGTCTGCTATCTATCTCTGAAGGAAATTACTTTTTTTTTTTTTTTTTCTTTCTTCAATGTGCTTTATTGCATTGAATGCATTAAAGCACATGTACCAACCCGCATGCGGAAAAAACGCGGCAATACCGCGGCAAACCGCATGCGGTTTTCGGGTGCGGTTTGCCGCGTTTTTTTATCGCGGGTGCGATAATCTTTCAGACCCTGCGGAATTTTCTTAAGAAAATTCCGTTTTCCAGTGCGCACAGGGCCTTAGTCAATATTTAAGTTACTCAATGCTTCGGTGGCTGTTGGCCTTCTGATTTGGCATACTTTTTTGTTTCCAGGCTGTTGCCGATGCCAATATATTTCCAGTGTTGATTGAGATTTTACAAAAAGCAGAGTTTCGCACACGAAAAGAAGCCGCCTGGGCCATCACAAATGCCACATCTGGGGGTACCTCAGAGCAGATCAGGTAATAACAGCAACTGAATATGCATATTGATAACTGATGTAAAATGCCTCAGTGTTATAAACGCAGGGTAGAGCTTATATAACCTTAGATAATTTTAATTGTGTTAATTTATTTTAGATACCTGGTGGACTTGGGTTGCATCAAACCACTTTGTGATCTCCTGACAGTCATGGATTCAAAAATAGTGCATGTAGCTCTGAATGGACTGGAAAATATCCTCCGTCTTGGGGATCAAGAGGCAAAACAAGGGGGTGGTGGCATAAACCCTTACTGTGGACTGATAGAAGAAGCATATGGTAAGGCTAAAAATGGGGATTTTCTAGTACATAGCCAAGTTACCATTTTAACATTCGCTCACAATGTAGAAGGAGACTTGTCTTCTACCTTCTTCTTGGAGAACCTGTGTGTGATTGACAGCCTTCTAATTTAGTTCTTGGGCGAGAGCAGGACTGTTACACTGAGCTGTATTCCCCAACACTGCAATTACATATGGGGAAATGTGGCCCTCAGTATTTAAGACCACTAGGTATCATCTGGCATTGGGGAGAATATTTTAGTGAGTTGCCATTGTGTACCTGGAGATTTACGTGGGACACCTCTTAAGAGAAATAATCTGCATGAGATAAATGCTATTTTTACAATTTATTTCACCATGTACCTTGTAAAAGGTCAAAAATATCACTTATCAGTATTCTAGATGAGACCTGGAATATGTAATAAAACAT
Source organism: Anomaloglossus baeobatrachus (assembly GCF_048569485.1). Classification (NCBI taxonomy): domain Eukaryota; kingdom Metazoa; phylum Chordata; class Amphibia; order Anura; family Aromobatidae; genus Anomaloglossus; species Anomaloglossus baeobatrachus. The sequence continues at coordinate 417,503,470 of NC_134354.1, read as the reverse complement.
ATACCATATTTTTCAGACTAAACCATGTGCAGAATTATTAGGCAAGTTGTATTTTAGAGGATTTTTTTATTGATCAACAACTATGTTCTCAATCAACCCAAATGACTCATAAATATCAAAGCTTAATATTTTTAGAAGTGGGAGTGTTTTGGGTTTTTTTGTTTTCATTTTTGATTTGGCTATCTTAAGAGGATATCTGTTTGTGCAGAATTATTAGGCAACTTAATAAAAACCAAATATATTCCCATCTCACTTGTTTATTTTCACCAGGTAAACCAATATAACTGCACAAAATTTAGAAATAAACATTTCTGACATGCAAAAACAAAACCCAAAAAATTAGTGACCAATATTAGCCACCTTTCTTTATGATGACACTCAACAGCCTACCATCCATAGATTCCTGTACCACTGCTTGAAGACGTTGTCTTCCAGAAACTGGCAGTAGGTCTGGGAGTTGAGCTTCACTCCATCCTCAACCCGAAAAGGTCCCACAAGTTCATCTTTGATGATACCAGCCCATACCAGTACCCCACCTCCACCTTGCTGGCGTCTGAGTCGGAGTGGAGCTCTCTGCCCTTTACTGATCAGCCTCTAGCCCATCCATCTGGTCTATCAAGAGTCACTCTCATTTCATCAGTCCATAAAACCTTTGAAAAATCGTCTTAAGATATTTCTTGGCCCAGTCTTGACGTTTTATCTTATGTTTCTTGTTCAAAGGTGGTGGTTTTTCAGCCTTCCTTACCCTGGCCATGTCCTTGAGTATGGTACACCTTGTGCTTTTTGATAGTCCAGTAACGTTGCACCTCTGAATGATGGCCAAACGGCATCTTGACAACGTCACACTTGATTTTCCTCAATTCATGGTCCGTTATTTTGCGCCTTTTTTGCCCAACACGCCTCTTGCGACCCTGTTGGCTATTTGCCATGAAACACTTGATTGTTTGGTGATTACGCTTCAAAAGTTTGGCAATTTCAAGACTACTGCATCCCTCTGCAAGACATCTCACAATTTTGGACTTTTCAGAGCCCGTCAAATCACTCTTCTGACCCATTTTACCAAAGTAAAGGAAGTTGCCTAATAATTAAGCACACCTTATATAGGGTGTTGATGTCATTACACCACACCCCTCCTCATTACAGAGATGCACATAGCCTGATTTACTTAATTGGTAGTTGGCTCTCAAGCTTATACAGCTTGGAGTAGGACAACATGTATAAAAACCATCATGTGATCAAAATACTCATTTGCCTAATAATTCTGCACACTGTATAACGTACCGAACTATAGGATGTACCTAGATTTAGACAACAGCAAATAGGAACTAAAAATATTTTAGGCTAATTAAAACGTCCCTGCAAGTGAAGAGGTTAATGTCACTAATTTTAGATGGGTAAAAGAAGGAATTATTGTGTAATTCTTTGATATGTCCATTACACTACAAGGCAGTCCTCTTACTCTATATGAGGTAAAGATCGGGAATCATCTCAAATGGTGTAATACTAGTAGTACTGAAACACTTCAACAATCTAAAATTAAATCTTTCTTCATCGTTCCTATGGGAGACCCAGACCATGGGTGTATACCCAGACCATGGGTGTATAGCTTCTGCCTCCGGAGGACACACAAAGTACTACACTAAAAAGTGTAGCCCCTCCCTCCGAGCATATACACCCCCTGGATAACCAAATATAGCCAGTTCAATGCTTTGTGTTCAGGAGGCACACATCCACACATGCATTCTCATCTGATTTTGATTTTTGGAAAGAGTTTGAAGAAAAGCGGGTCCAAGCCTGGACTCCCGGCATGTCCCTTCTCACCCCACTGTGTCGGCGGTGTTGTTAAGGTTGATTTCAGGGCTGGAGCCTTACATGCCGCGCTCCTTCACCATTCCTCGGGCTCTGGCTTGAAGTGGGAGCCAGCACGTTTCTCCCTGCCTTGCAGGAGACCGGCCTCCATCCGCAGCCCTTTCAGGATCCTGCCGGACGGAGCACTCATCCCTCAGGGACCTGGCCCTGCGTCTCACAAGCCAAGTATCTGAGACGTTATTATCCGGGGGTCCCTTGTACTTTATTGTTGGGGAGTGTGTGCTGTGTATGTATTCTGACATTTCCGGCCGGTTCTCTGGTTTTCACCAGAGAACCGCGCCGATGGTGCCTGCGCGCCGGCCGCATCGTTAAATTTAGGCCCCGGCTTCGCCTGAGGCCTAGTTTCGTTTTCACTGCCCCTGCATGCCAATCATGCAGAGGGACAATGCGGCTCCGCCCAGCGGCCGTTCGGCTCAGCAGAGGGACACTCCTCTCTGAGGAAATGTTTCCCTCCCCTGTATATCTCCTTGGCCCTCGGGATCCCGCTCTTAGAGTAGGCCCCGCCCCCTCTCCTCGCTCCGGCTTGGGCAGAAGCGCCATTTTATCAGCGTTCTTATGTCAGCACAGCGATCAGCGCTGGCTGCAGTATCCTCTGCTTATATACTCTGCTGGGGGTCATTCTGACTCAGAGCCCCCACTTCAGCAGCATGTCTCACACGAGCAGCAAGGCTGCAAGGCTGTACTCAATATGCACTGCATGTAGGCTCCTACTGCCTGTACCGAGCACATAACCACATTGTGATGCCTGCTCTAACATGGTGGTGCCTCAGCCTGGAGTCTCATCCCCAGTGGTTCCTCCGGCTGCTCCGGCTCCGGTGGCGGAACCCCCGGCTTGGGCAGAATCCTTCTCTCCATGGGACAGCTGTCCCGAACTCTGCTGAGCATGCATCAGCCCCCTTCTCAGGGCGCTTCTGCTGCTACGGCTCGCTCAGCAAAGCTCACAGAGGATTCTCCATCTGGTCTCAGACCCCGTCCTCCTAAAAGGAGACGCAGGGTCCCCTCTCCTTCCTCGTCCCGCGGCTCTGATTCACGAGCTGACTCGCAGGACGAGGAGGATGCCTTTACTGGGGGCTCGGACGCTACCTCCATGTACCCCATTGATCTGCCCGAAAGTGACGCAGATGCTAGTGATTTGATTGCGTCCATTAATTTTGTACTGGACCTCAATCCGCCTGTATCAGAGGAGCATCCCTCTCTGGCAAGAAAGCACCAGTTTACCTTGCCCAAGAGAACAAGGAGTGTGTTCCTTAACCACTCCAGTTTTCAGGCCACTGTGACCAAGCCTAGGGCCTGTCCTGACAGACGCTGCCCAAAGCGTGGTTCTGATGACCGTTTTCCGTTTCCACCAGAGGTGGTCAAGGAGTGGGCTCATTCACCAAAGGTAGACCCTCCGGTGTCTAGACTCTCAGCCCGGAAAGTTGTATCAGTGGCTGATGACACCTCTCTTAAGGATTCCCTGGCGGGAAGAGTAACTGACCGCCAGGTTGACCTTCTGGCCAAATCTGTATCTGAGGCGGTAGGGGTCTCGTTCTCCCCATCTTTTGCAGCAGTGTGGGCTCTCATAGCCATCTCTGCTTCTCTAGAGGAGATGCATTCCCTCACCAGGGACTCAATGCCCGAAATGGTTGCCTTAACTTCCAGGCTTCAGCCTTTTCATCCTATGCCATGTCTGCCATGCTGGAGGCTTCTCACCGCACTGCGGTGGCTTCGGCTAATTCTCTCGCTATGAGCAGGATCTTGTGGCTTCGAGAGTGGAAGGCAGACGCTTCTTCAATGAAGTACCTTGCTGGGCTCCCATTGGCTGGGCCCAGGCTGTTCGGTGAACAACTGGATGAAATTATTCAGGAAGCTACTGGCGGGAAGAGTACTTCCATGCCACAAACAAAACCAGGAAACCTGTCCAGGGCAGGATCCAGTCGAGGTTTCGTTCCTTTCGTTCCTCCAACTGGTCGTCCTCTAAGCCCTCGGCCTCGTCCACTAACTCAGCCAAGGACCAAAAACCCATCTGACGCACGAAGCCGCGTCCTCAGAGCAGGAGCTGCTGCCACTAAGGCAGCCTCCTCTTGACTATCTGGCCGCGCCAGCAACGTCCTTGGTCGGTGGCAGGCTCTCCCGCTTTTGGCGACGTGTGGTTTCAACACATCTCCGATCAGTGGGTGCGGGATATCACCTCCCACGGCTACAGGATAGAATTCTATCCAGCCCGCCAAACAGATTTTTTCTGTCAACTCCCCCCTGCTCCAAGGCCGCCGCCTTCTCACAGGCCGTGGCACCCTTGCAGGCCAACGGAGTAATTGTACCGGTTCCCGCCTGGGAACGGTTCAGAGGTTTCTACTCAAATCTCTTCCTAGTCCCCGAAAAGGACGGTTCCTTCCGGCCCATCCTGGATCTCAAGCTTCTCAAAAAGCATGTTCAGGTGCGGCATTTTCGCATGGAGTCTCTGCGATCAGTCATTGCCTCAATGACCCAAGGAGATTTCCTAGCATCCTCGACATCAGAGATGCCTATCTGCATGTGCCAATTGCAGTTTCACACCAGCGTTGGCTACGTTTTGCAATCGGAGAGGAACATTTCCAATTCGTGGCTCTTCCCTTCGGGTTAGCCACGGCCCCTCGAGTATTCATCAGGCTCATGGCAGCAGTGGTTGCGGTTCTGCACCTCCGGGGGTTGGCAGTAATCCCTTTTCCTGGACGGCCTTCTAGTCAAGGCTTCATCCAGTGCAGACTGTCAGCGGAGTGCCTCGCTCACTCTCGCCACTCTAGTCCAATTCGGGTGGCTTGTCCTTTTCCCAAGTCCACTCTGACTCCGACCCAGAAGCTCATGTACCTAGGGATGCAATTCGAGACTCTGCCGGCACTGGTGAACCTGCCCTTAGTCAAACAGCAGTCCCTCCACTGGCGGTGCGCCCTTTGCTGAGGCCCCGCCGTCATTCCATCAGGCACCTAATGCAGGTGCTGGGTCAGATGGTGGCGTCAATGGAAGCGGTTCCTTTGCCCAGTTCCATCTGCGTCCTCTGCAGCTGGACATTCTCCGCTGTTGGGACAAGCGACCTTGCTCCTTGCACAGGTTAGTGGCTCTGTCGCCACAGACCAGGGGCTCCCTTCAGTGGTGGCTTCGGCCCCTCTCTCTTCAGGGACGCTCCTTCCTGGCCCCGTCCTGGGTGATCCTCACCACGGATGCCAGTCTATCCGGCTGGGGAGCAGTATATCTCCACCACAGAGCGCAGGGCACTTGGACCCCGTCCGAATCAGCCCTCTCGATCAATGTGCTGGAAATCAGAGCTGTGCTTCTAGCTCTCTTAGCCTTTCACCACCTTTTGGCGGGCAAGCACATTCGAGTCCGGTCAGACAACGCGACAGCGGTTGCCTACATCAACTGCCAGGGCGGGACACTCGGCCGCCTGGCAATGTTGGAGGTTCAACGCATCCTTCAGTGGACGGAGGACTCCTAGTCCACCATATCCGCAGTCCACATTCCCAGGCGTGGAAAACTGGGAGGCAGATTATCTCAGCCGTCAAACCGTGGACAGCGGCGAGTGGGCTCTGCATTCGGCAGTGTTTCGGTCACTCTGCCGCAATGGGGGCACTCCGGAAGTGGATCTTCGCTCCCACGATCCTCAGGCCTTTGCAGCGGACGTGCTGGTTCAAGATTTGTCCCAGTTTCGTCTGTCTTACGTGTTTCCCTCTCTAGCTCTTGCTCAGAGTCCTGCGCAAGCTCAGAATGGAGGGCGTTGGGTCATTCTCATTGTTCCAGACTGGCCCAGGCGAGCTTGGTACCCAGACCTGCTCCATCTGTCCGTAGAGGTGCCGTGGCATCTCCCGGACCGTTCAGACCTTCACTCACAAGGTCCGTTTTTCCGCCTGAATTCTGCGGCTCTCAGATTGACGGCGTGGCTCTTGAGTCCTGGATCTTGACGACTTCTGGTATCTCTCCTGAAGTCATCTCCACTATGACTCGGGCTCGGAAGTATTCCTTGGCCAAAATCTATCACAGGACCTGGAGAATTTTCCTGTCCTGGTGTCGCTCTTCCGGCCATGCTTCTTGGCCTTTTTCCTTGCCGACCCTTCTGTCCTTTCTGCAGTCCGTCTGCAGCTAAGACTATCCCTCAATTCCCTCAAGGGACAGGTCTCGGCTCTGTCATTGTTGTGCCAGCGGCGTATCGCTCGGCTGGCTCAGGTGCGCTCCTTCATGCAGGGCGCATCTCACAACATTCCGCCTTACCGGCGGCCCTTGGATCCCTGGGACCTTAATCTGGTCCTCACGGCTTTCCAGAAACCCCCCTTTGAGCCTCTTAGGGAGGTTTCTTTGTCTCGTCTTTCACAGAAAGTGGTCTTTCTAGTGGCCATAACTTCCCTCAGGAGAGTCTCTGATTTGACTGCGCTCTCTTCGGAGTCACCTTTTTTTGGTTTTTCATCAAGACAAGGTGGTTCTCCGTCCGACTCCGGACTTTCTCCCTAAGGTGGTTTCTCCTTTCCACCTTAACCAGGACATTTCCCTGCCTTCCTTTTGTCCGGCTCCTGTTCATCGCTTTGAAAAAGCGTTGCATACTCTGGATCTGGTGCGGGCGCTCCGGATCTATGTGTCTCGCACCGCCGTTGTTAGGCGGCGCACCTCTCTTTTTGTGCTGACCACAGGTCGGCGTGAGGGCCTCTCGGTTTCTAAGCCGACCCTAGCTCGTTGGATTAGGTCGGCCATTTCCGATGCCTACCAGTGTTCTCAAGTGCCTCCCCCGCCGGGGATCAAGGCACACTCGACCAGAGCTGTCGGTGCCTCTTGGTTTCTCAGGCACCAGGCCACGGCTCAGCAGGTCGGTCAGGCTGCCACTTGGGCTAGTCTGCATACCTTTTCGAAGCACTACCAAGTGCATGCTCATGCTTCGGCAGATGCGAGCTTGGGCAGACGCATCCTTCAGGCGGCTGTCGCCCATTGGTGAAGTTAGGTTTCGCCTATTTCTCAGTTTCTGTTTATTTCCCACCCATGGACTGCTTTGAGACGTCCCATGGTCTGGGTCTCCCATAGGAACGATGAAGAAAAAGAGAATTTTGTTTACTTACCGTAAATTCTTTTTCTTATAGTTCCGTAATAGGAGACCCAGCACCCTCCCTGTTGCCTTTTGGCAGTTTCTTGCTCCGCGTGTTATCACCGGCTGTTGTAGACAGAGGCTCCGGTTGTTCCGGTTCTTGCTCTATCTCTACTTGTGGGTGGCTACTCTGCTTCAGCTTTTGCACTAAACTGGCTATATTTGGTTATCCAGGGGGTGTATATGCTCGGAGGGAGGGGCTACACTTTTTAGTGTAGTACTTTGTGTGTCCTCCGGAGGCAGAAGCTATACACCCATGGTCTGGGTCTCCCATTACGGAACTATAAGAAAAAGAATTTACGGTAAGTAAACAAAATTCTTTTTTTTTTTACGGTACAACTACTTCTTGAATTGAGCAGATCATTACTTTTTAACTATAGCCTTGTAGGAGTACAAAAGGTATGTTCCACAGGTTGGACAATTCAGCAGATACAGGGTATTTAGAAAGTAGTGAGGAATAAAAGGGGACTGGTGAAGCACCTTAGCGTTGCTCTCCTTGGCACTGGTGACTTTAATAAAGGTATTGCGTGGCCGAAGACCCCATGATGACCCACGCTACGGTGGAAGGACACCCAAAAGAAATCTAGGTTATAGTACTCACATCTTTCTGCTTTGAGCCTCCACTGCAGTATTATCTAAAAGTAGATGCCGACTTATCTGAAGAACCACAGCAGATCCTAGTTTGGGAGCAGATGCTTATTGGCTGTACCCCCAGAAAAATGCCATCTAAGGGGAACTCGCCGGGCAAGGCAGTAGAGAAAGGCAATTGACTGGGAGCTTTGTTGGGACATGATGTAGGCAAAAAGGTAGCAGGTAGTCTACTGAGACTACAAGAAGAAACTGCAGGCTGGATGTACGACAGAGCAATCAAGTCAAGATCTTCTTTTGTTACTAATTAGACTCCATTCTCTGCTCTTCCATGAGCACCGCCTCCCCCATATAATTCTAGACTGAGATGTAAAGTCTATTCATCTATTTTTTCATGGCTAAAAAAGTGCATCCTGTAGGTGCAAAATAGGTTTCTTCGGCGCTCCATTGGGAGACCCAGACGATTGGGTGTATAGCTACTGCCTCCGGAGGCCACACAAAGTATTACACTAAAAAGTGTAAGGCCCCTCCCCTTCTGGGTATACACCCCCCGTGGGATCACGGGCTGCTCAGTTTTCAAGCTTTGTGCGAAGGAGGTCAGACATCCACGCATAGCTCCACTGTTTAGTCAGCAGCAGCTGCTGACTATGTCGGATGGAAGAAAAGAGGGCCCATACTAGGGCCCCCAGCATGCTCCCTTCTCACCCCACTCTTGTCGGCGGTGTTTGTTAAGGTTGAGGTACCCATTGCGGGTACGGAGGCTGGAGCCCACATGCTGCTTTCCTTCCCCATCTCCCTGAAGGGCTCTGGGGAAGTGGGATCTTACCGGCCTCCAGACTCTGAGGCCGGGCTCCATCCACAGACCCGGAGATCCTGCTGGATACGGAGCTGAGTGCCGTCAGGGACAAGGCCCTGCAACATTCAGGTACTCTGTGTCCCCGTACAGACAGGCACAGACACACGCCAGAGTTGCTGGGTGTGCTAGTGCGCCGGGGACAGTAGCGCTGCGCGCCTGGGTCTTATTCACTACAGCTTAGCTGAGTGACTTTCTGTGTTGGGAACTACCGCGCCGACCGCCCCTGGAGCGGCGGCGCGGCTGAGACTTGTAGTGCGCCGGGGACTCGCGCTGACCGTGCTTTTACGACGGCAGCGCTCATAAATCTAGTCCCCGGCTTTTGCGGCCTAGCTCCGTTTCGTTCCCGCCCCCAGCCCTGTCAATCACGGAAGGGGAGAGACGCTGTACAATCAGTCAGCGCCGAGGGCTGGAGTCTTATTTACATACTCCAGCCCCCTCACTGGGCACAGTGGGACGCCAGTTTCCCGCACTTTGTCTGAACACGCCCACGGACCGTCCCTCTTCACAGGACGCTGGCAGCCATTCCTGCATGCAGTCTGAGCTGGAGAACGGACATAGCCCTGGGAGACCCAGACAAGGGATTCTGGCGACCACATACCCGCTCATGCGGGCGGTAAGCAGCACCTTGGTGCTGACCCCTTTATTACCACAGTGTTTTGTGTTTATGCTTGTACCTATGTTGCAAGACCATGCACAGACACATGCCAGCATTGCTGGGTGTGTTAGTGCGCCGCGGACAACAGCGCTGCACGCTTGGATTATACTCACTGCAGCTTAGCTGAGTGAGTTTATCTGTGGGAAACTGCCGCGCCGGCCGCTGCTGGAGGCTGCGGCGCGGCTGAGACTTGTGGCTGTACGGTCGCTTCTTGGCGATATACCCCTAGATAGCTCTGAGGAGACAACAGCATGTCGTCAGCATAGAGCAAGGGGGCCAAGGCACAGGCTCTTTATGCTGTCTGTACCGCATGTGCGGCTGCTTTACCGGCAGGTTCCACTAACCCCCATTGGGTAGAGTCTCTGCTAGTGGTGGCCCAGAGGGGCCACCTGTGAAACTGTCCAGAGGACAGAGTTTGCAGTTTTTTTGCTGATAAAATGTCTAGGGCTATGGACAAAATTCTAGCAACTTGCAGTCCAGGCCGGTGACGCAGACCATGGGCACTGTTGAACAATCCCCGGTCTCCCTCAGTTGGAACTAATCCGTGCTCCAAGGGGGTCCTATACATCCCAGACTGAAGGCTCTGACACGGACGACAGTCCCAGACAGCCTAAGCGAGCTCGCTGGGAGAGACCCTCGACTTCACACACTGGTCAGGGTCTCAGCGGGCGGATTCTCTGTACGATGAGGTAGCTGATCAGGTTCTGATCCTGAGACCGCTTTCATTCTGGATGCTCCTAATGGTGACGCCATGGTGAATGATATCATAGCGCCCATCAATACACTGGTGGATATTTCTCCCTCAGCCCCTCCACTGGAGGAGGCAGCTTCACAGCAGGAGAAATTCCATCTCATGTATCCCAAGCGTAAATTCAGTACTTTCTGGGCTACTCTGACTTCAGGGAAGCAGTCCAGAAACACTACGCTTATCCAGACAGGCTTGCTCCAAACGTCTTAAGGATACACGTTACCCTTCTCCCCCTGACGTGGTCAAGCGCTGGACCCAGGTCCTAAGGTGGATCCCCCAATCTCCAAGCTTGCGGCTAGATCCATAGTTGCAGTGGTAGATGGGACTTCACTTAAAGATGCCATTGACAGACAGATGGACCTCTGGTTCAAATCTGTCTATGACGCTATCGGCGTGTCGTTTGCTCCGGCATTCGCAGCCGTATGGGCACTCCAAGCTATTTCAGCTGGTCTTGCGCAGATGGGCACTGTCACACGTACATCTGGGCAGCACGTGGCGTCCTTAACCTCGCATATGTCTGCATTGCGACTTACGCTATTCATGCTGTCCTGGACTCTACGAGCCGTACGCCGGTGGCGTACGCCAACTCCGTGGTTTTGCGCAGAGCCTTGGGGTTAAGGGAATGGAAAGCAGATTCTGTTTCCAAAAAAGGGCTTAACCAATTTGCCATTATCTGGTAACAGACTGTTGGGTGAGCGATTGGATGAAATCAAACAGTCCAAGGGTAAGGATTCGTCCTTACTCCAACCCAGATCAAACAGTCGAGGTTTCGGTCCTTTCCAGGCTCGGGCAGGTCCCAATTCCTAGTCCAAAATGACTCAAATGGCTCAGAGGGGCTCAGATTCCTGGCGGGCTCACTCACGCCCAAAGAAGGCAGCCGGAGGAACCGCTACCAAGGCGGTTTCCTCATAACTTTCAGCCCTCTCTTCCTCTCTCCGCATCCGCGGTCGGGGGCAGACTCTCCCGCTTGGCGGCATTTAGCTGCCACAGGTCAAAGACCGGTGGGTGAGAGACATCTGTCTCACGTGTACAGGATAGAGTTTTGTTCTCATCCTCTGGCTCGATTCTTCACCTCCCGACCGAGCCGATGCTCTTCTGCAGGCAGAAGGAGTGGTAATCCCTGTTACCTTCAGGCACAAGTTCACGGTTTTTACTCCAATCTTGTTGTGGTGTCACAAAAAGGACGGCTCTTCCGTTCCGTTCTGGACCTAAAACTGCTCAACAAGCACGTGAAAACCAGGCGGTTCCGGATGGAATCCCTCCGCTCCGTCATTGCCTCAATGTCTCAAGGAGATTTCCTAGCATCATTAGTCATATCAATCAGGATATCTCCTTACCTTCCTTTTGCCTCATCCAGTTCATCGATATGAAATGGATTTGCATTTGTTGGATCTGGTGAGAGCACTCAGAATCTACATTTCCCGCACGGCGCCCCTGCGCCGCTCGGATGCACTCTTTGGGCTTGTCGCTAGTCAGCGTCAAGAGTCGCAGGCTTCCAAATCCACCCTGGCTCGATGGATCAAGGAACCAATTCTTGAAGCCTACCGTTCTGCTGAGCTTCTGGTTCCATCAGGGCTGAAGGCCCATTCTACCAGAGCCGTGGGTGCGTCCTGGGCATTACGGCACCAGGCTACGGCTCAGCAGGTGTGCCAGGCAGCTACCTGGTCGAGTCTGCACACTTTCACCAAGCATTATCAGGTGCATACCTACGCTTAGGCGGATGCCAGCCTAGGTAGAAGAGTCCTGCAGGCGGCGGTTGCCTCCTCGTAGGGAAGGGCTGTTTTGCAGCTCTAACATGAGGTATTAATTTACCCACCCAGGGACTGCTTTTGGACGTCCCAATCGTCTGGGTCTCCCAATGGAGCGCCGAAGAAGAAGGGAATTTTGTTACTTACCGTAAATTCCTTTTCTTCTAGCTCCAATTGGGAGACCCAGCACCCGCCCTGTTTCCTTCGGGATTTTTGGTTTGTTCGGGTACACATGTTGTTCATGTTGAACGGTTTCAGTTCTCCGATGTTACTTCGGATTGAATTTGTTTAAACCAGTTATTGGCTTTCCTCCTTCTTGCTTTAGCACTAAAACTGAGCAGCCCGTGATCCCACGGGGGGTGTATACCCAGAAGGGGAGGGGCCTTACACTTTTTAGTGTAATACTTTGTGTGGCCTCCGGAGGCAGTAGCTATACACCCAATCGTCTGGGTCTCCCAATTGGAGCTAGAAGAAAAGGAATTTACGGTAAGTAACAAAATTCCCTTCTTCTTCTGATGATATGTTTCACATTTTATGATTTATAGTAGTGGTATACCTCATCCGTAAGCAGCAAACCTGGTGTGAATAGGGACCAACTTGTTTAAATATACTGGCGCACAGGAAGGCCAAGTAATCTATTTACATCTACACTTTTGTTATTTAGCATTATTTTATGAAAATCCATTAATTTTGTTTGCCAACATAGCTTTACAGACAGACTGTCCCAAATGGGGCTCACAATCTAAATTCCCTATCAGTATATCTTTGCAGTATGGTAGGAAACCGGAGTATCCGTAGGAAACATGTAAACAAGGGGAGAACAAGAAACAGATGATGTCCTTGGTGGGGTTTCAAACTAGGATCCCACTTCTGAAAGGCTACAGTATACCACCACTGAGCCACCGCGCTGCTGAGCAAAAAATATTAAAGGGAATCTGTCAGCAGGTTTTTGCCATCTCATCTGAGAGCAGCCTGATGTAGGCAGAGAGGCCTTGAATCCAATGATGTATCACTTTGTGTACTGGGAGCAGCAGTTCTGACAGAGGTTTTAGATTTAGCTTGGGGCAGAGGTGAGAAAGCTCCACCACACCAGGATCTCTATACAATGCAAGATGAGTACGGGGGGTTTGTCCAGAAAGTGCAAAATGGAAAACTCCACTATCTTCTTATTTAAAAAAAATTCTCCACTTTTTCGCTATGTACAATGTCTAAAGACAATGAGCTGCTAATCACAGTAGGGGTATGCCTGTTAAGCTCACCTTCAGCTGACCCTGTCTAGGTATGATAATCTTTTGAAGGTAAAACAAACATTCCAGGCAAACAACTGCACACAGTGTGAAAAAGAGACACATCGCTGAAATCTTTGTTAACCCCTGCAGCATGCTGTATTCAGATTACTTAACAAAAACCTGCTGACATATTCCCCTTTAAAAAACATATACAGTACCGGCCAGCAAGGAAAATAAATCGTTAGAGACCCTTTAACTTAAAGTTTTTACCTAATACTAAATGATGCATTATTGTATAGAGGGGACGCAGACGATATGTGTCGATGCCTGTGCTTTTATTCCTGAAGCTTATCTATTGGATATCCTGCTATTGTGGTTATCCAGTACAAAGCATGCACTGCTCTTTCAGTTAGGCCGGGGCCACACAGGGATTACTGCGATCCCCTCGCATGACACTAGGCTCACGCTGGCAGTACAGTAAGACTGTGCGATCGGACCTCAGCTGCGGGGGGCGGGCCAGCACTGAGGAGGGGAGAGAGGGATTTATCTCCGTTGCCAGCTATTGCGATTCTCGCCCTGCACTCACAGTACACTGGTGTACTGCGAGTGCAGTGCGATTTTTTTTTTTTTTTTGTTTTTTTTTTTTCTTCTTCTTCTCTTGCCCCATAGACTTGAATGGATGCGAGAGAAACAAGGGTCGCATTACAGTCTC
>NC_134354.1:417436094-417489785 GCF_048569485.1 Anomaloglossus baeobatrachus | reverse complement strand
ATTACTTTGGAGTGGAGGAGGAAGACCCCCAGCTTGTCCCATCAGTGGATGAGTCTCAGCAACAGTATATTTTCCAACAAACAGAAGCCCCTATGGAGGGATTTCAGCTGTGAGCCAGAATCCTTAGGACAATTGGAGAATCCCATCTCCACTATTTTGCTAAGGTTGTGGAGAGGGATGGCTTGAAAGTCGAGCTATTTACGGTTTATTAGAAATGTTTCTGCCACTCCTCTTAACGCTTTGTTCATGCAGAGAAAGCTGTGGTTTAACCCCTTACCCAACCTTATGCTGCTTTTTGCGAGGTCTGTATGTAAAACACATACTCTCCTCTGCCTCTGAACGTTCTCTGCTTCATAAGGTTAAAATATATATTTTTCTTTTTGTTTTCAACTTAAATTGGACTTTCGGTATCGGAAACGCATTAGGGTTGAATGCGTGGAGTATCTGTTTCCTTTTGTGCAGTGGAAGAGGAGCAGAACCAATTGTACATCTATTTTTTTTTTCTTGTTACATGAAAAAATATATAGTGCTATTTAAAGTTATAAAAAAGAATAAATAAGTGAAATGGCTAAAGGCAGTGGATAGTGGTGATGAGGCTGAAGCAGTCATTTACACTAATTTTTTAGGTTTCTCAGCGGTAACAATGATATTTTTACTCATTGCTCCTGTGGACATTTTTATCAGGAGCGATTGCCAGATCTCAGACATTTATTCTCTCAACTTGAAGATGGGCACTTAGTATTGGCAACACAAGCTCCTGAGTGCCTTATAGCGTTACCTGCCTCTCCGAATAGCTTACGATCTAAAACGTCCTAACTTATGCTCCTGGAACGCATGTTGCATTTCAAGTGGATATGGAGGTTACAAGTTTGCAGCCTGCACCAATATTCTTGTAAAAGCAGAATAGTATTTTTGAGCATATGCACTTCCATAATATCAGTTGTTTGTGAATTGAGGTCTGCATTTTCAAGGATATTGTGTAAAGATTAACATTTTGCTACCCAAAGAGTGCACAGGGAACTTTTATATACTTTAAATACAGATGGCAAGTGCTACCTTATGGCAGCTTGAATAATCTACTAGTTCCACCGTGTGATGGGACAGTTTTGCAATTGTGCATCTGGTTTGCACTTTCATACCAGTATGACAAATTTTCTCCCATTTGTCTTTCATTTGTGACTGGCCTGTACTGGTGTGAAATGCAGAAAGAAATCTACCTACTTGAATTAAACTAATACTTAGTTGGCTTTTAGTTCTTTTCTTGTTATTTCAAATCTTTTTTCACCAGGTTACTCAACATCAACTTTCTATGGTTCCTAAGGCTATGTTCACACACTGCGTTTTTACCCGCTTTTTTTGTTTGCGTTTTTGCTGCAGAAATTTCTTGAGAAATTCTTGTAACCTTTCTGCAGACATTTCCCAGCAAAACCTATGGAAAAAAAATTAGCTGTCCGCACACTTCGTTTTTTTTCTTAAGAATTTTCTTTCGGCAGATTTTCTTAAGAAAAAGAATGAGCATGTCACTTTTCTGCAGCGAACTGTGTTATTCACTCCATTGACTGCAATGTAATCATGAAATCATGCAGGGAATAACGCAGGTAGCAAGTTATGTGCGTTTCATTGCGTTTTCCTGCGTTATTCCCGCGTTATTTCGCGTTTTTCGGGACCTAGTGTACATCACTGCCTTGCGAAGTGATGTGACTAGGAGAGGAAGAGAAAGTTCCTCCATTTTTAGTGGTGTAGGAAGTATACATATATAATGCACAGACACACAGAAATTTAATGTACATATAAAAAAAAAAAAGCGTGTGCTCCGCCGTGTTTTTACCGTCCAGCCGGGTAAGCACACAGTGGCGGCCCGGTATTCTCAGGCTGGGGAGGGCAAGGGCCATGGTTAATGCCCCCCCCTCCCGCTGCCCAGAATATCAGCCCGCCGCTGCCCCGAGAATGTTGCATCCATTATGTGACAGTCCTGGCGTGTCCCCGGCTCTTCCAGATTGCTGTGATGCGGTGGCAATCAGGGTAATAATGAGTTATCGGTAACCAATAGGTGCCACTAAGTCCAAGATTAGTAATGGCAGAGTGTTTATGACACACCATTACTAATCTGTAATTGACAGTAAAAACACACACACACACACACACACCCACACCTACCTCGATAAATTCCTTTATTTGGATTAAAAGACAAAAAGCCCCCTCTTTCTCCACTTTATTAACCCCCCGAACACAGCTCTGACGTAATCCACACCGATGTCCCGCGGCGCTCCAGCTCTGCTCCAGCCGCGTCTGACAGTTCTCCACGCAGCCTCGTTCAGTGAGCGACTGCTGAATGCAGCTCCTGAGCCATCTCTCCCTCTCTCCCTCCCTCCTCTCCTCTCCCTTCCCCTCTCTCCCTCCCTCCCTCCCCCTCCCTCTCTCTCTCTCTCTCTCTCTCTCTCTCTCTCTCTCTCTCTCTCTCTCTCTCTCTCTCTTCTCTCTCTCTCTCTCTCTCTCCATATATTATCTGTTAAAGTAGCTGTTAAAGCATTGAAAAACGCAGGGACCAAACCTGCAAAAAAAACGCACCAAAACACAGTACTAATGCATATGTTATTATCTGCGTTATTAATGCGTTATTTTAATGCAGGTGCGCTAATCATTCACTCAAGAAATTTCTTGAGAAATTTCTTAAGAAAAATCATTTTTCTAGGTGCGCACATAGCCTAAGAGCTAAGCCTTGTATACAAGACTTCTTACTTATGTAAACTGCATTTCCATACCTTCACTGTTTCCATTCTTAGGGGATCAAATCGCAGGTGACTTGTGAAATCGCAAGAATTTCAATCACATTGGAATCTTTTCCATAGTTGTTGGGTTTTTTTTTTTGTTTTTTTTCTCCTTTATGGAGGTCACAATAACTTGGGGCTGGTTTCACACCTCTCGGCTTTCATTATCCAATTACAGCAATGGTTCCCAATGGTTGGAAAATGGTTTATTTTCGTATCTTCATACCTGATTATGTGAAGCCAGCCTTATTGTGATTAAAGGTTGTCCCAGCTAGCTTAATTTAAAAATATTTTATGCTAAATGAGTCACTTACTTGGAACCTATCTACTAATTTGCTTTTTTATGGTTCCAGCCTGTGCCGTTGTTGACGTTGGAGGACTACTGGTATCCATTGAAAACATTAAGGGCTGGTTCACACTAAGCGACAGCGTCAACGAGGTCGCTGTTACGTCACCATTTTCTGTGACGTAACAGCGACCTTGTAAGTCGCTGTTATGATCGCTGCTTAGCTGTCAAACACAGCGACGCAGCAGCGATCATAACCGCGAGAGCAGGGAGCCGCGCACACTGCTTAGCGCTGGCTCCTTGCTCTCCTAGCTACAGTACACATCGGGTTAATTAACCCGATGTGTACTGCAGCTACATGTGCAGAGAGCAGGGAGCCGCGCACACTGCTTAGCGCTGGCTCCTTGCTCTCCTAGCTACAGTACACATCGGGTTAATTAACCCGATGTGTACTGCAGCTACATGTGCAGAGAGGCAGCACAGGCAGCGTGAGAGCTGCGGAGGCTGGTAACTAAGGTAAATATCGGGTAACCACCTTGGTTACCCGATGTTTACCCTGGTTACAGCTTACCGCAGCTGCCAGACGCCGGCTTCTGCTCCCTGCTCGCTTCATTTCGTCGCTCTCTCGCTGTCACACACAGCGATCTGTGTGTCACAGCGGGAGAGCGCCTTTGAAGAAAACGAACCAGGGCTGTGTGTAACGCGCAGCGATCTCGCAGCAGGGGCCAGATCGCTGCTCAGTGTCACACACAGCGAGATTGCTAATGAGGTCACTGTTGCGTCACCAAAACCGTGCCGTAGCAGCGATTTCGGTAGCGATCTCGCTATGTGTGAAGCACCCCTAAATGTCCATTTTTTCAGTGCATTGACATACCAAAAGTATCTTTTTAGTTTCCAGACACAACTTTAAAAGGAATCACGTTTTTTGCTTTCATATCTGTTTCTATCTTATGACAGTATTACATTCATGTAATTTTGCAATTTAAAGATTGCACTCAAAGTATAAAGCTGGGTTCACACATAGCGACAGCGACAACGACGTTGCTGTTACGTCACCATTTTCTGTGACGCAACCGCGACCTAGTAAGTCGCTGTTATGATCGCTGCTTAGCTGTCAAACACAGCAGACGCAGCAGCGAACATAATGACGCGTGTCGCAGTGGAAGCCATGCTGCACTTGGTAACTAAGGTAAATATCGGGTAACCATTACCCGATATTTACCTTGGTTACCAGCGTACACGCTTAGCGCTGGCTCCCTGCTCTCCTAGCCAGGGTACACATCGGGTTATTTACCCGATGTGTACTCCGGCTACGTGTGCAGGGAGCCAGCAGTGTGCTCTCACGCTGCCAGTGCCGGCTCCCTGCTCACGTAGCTGGAGTACACATCGGGTAATTAACCCAATGTGTACTCTGGCTAGGAGTGCAGGGAGCTGGCAGCACTGGCAGCGTGAGAGCGGCGGTGCTAGTAACTAATGTAAATATCGGGTAACCAAGGAAAGGGCTTCTTGGTTACCCGATATTTACCTTGGTTACAGCTTACCGCAGGCTGCCAGAAGCCGGCTCCTGCTCGCTTCAGTTCGTCGCTCTTTCGCTGTCACACCCAGCGATGTGTACTTCACAGCGGGAGAGCGACGAGCAAAAAATGAAGCAGGACATTCAGCAACGAGCGGCGACCTCACAGCAGGGGCCAGCTCGTTGCTAGATGTCACACACAGCGACCGCAACGGGACGTCGCTGCGACGTCACAGAAAATGGTGACGTAGCAGCGACGTCGTTGTCGCCGTCGCTATGTGTGACACCACCTTAAATGTAAGAAATCCAAAATCTATTCCAAAGCTCTCTGGATGTCTTCAGCCTGCTATAGTCAGTCATATTTACACTGTGGTTAAACTCAGCGGTTTATTGCCTTTGTTATATGGGACCTCCATGGTTCCAGACATGCTCAGATCTTTATGTTCAATCTTTTTTATTAAGTATTTTTTCATAATTACAATAAACATCATGAACAGATATTGAAAACATTTACAAATTTCCAACACAAAAATGTACTGAACTGTTTAGTTATGTCCTTATGTGTCCTAAGACACAACTCCCTCTGTCCATTCCAAACAATGCCCCCGTATCCCCATGGCCTTCTGTGCTGAGTTCATGCAATACAAGGAATGTAGCCACAAACGACTACATTTGGACTTCCTGGGTCACTAGGACAGTATATCTTAAGAAATATTATATTGTTCGTCACTTCCAGAGAGATTAAAGACTCCAACAAGATTATGGATAGGAATGAGTAAAGAGCAGCATGAAAGATACATATAAGAGAAAAGAGAAAGCAGGGGGGGGGCGAAGAGGGGGCGGGAGGGGGGGAGGGGAAGGGAATGAAAGTCACCTGGGGGACCCGTGACCAAGGGTCAAGCCGAAGCCCCTGTTCCTCCTTCCATATCTCTCCGCGCAAGCAGGTGTCCCTGTCCACCCATTTCCAGGTTTCTTAAAAAAGCTTATGGAAATCCGTGGAGTCATGGAAACTCATCCACTCACTCGGTTGTATAAAACTTAGCTCCATATCCAGAGAGGTCAGCCGACATTTCCTCCATTCTGTAGATATCGGTCATTTCCGAGTACCATTCTGTGATTGGAGGAATTGTGGTCGTTTTCCAATGTCTTGGAATTACCGAGTGGGCGGCTGTTATGCAGAATCTCAGGATGTCTTTCTTGTGGTAAGAGATTGACTGTGGCAAAATGGAAAGTAGGGCAATTTTAGGAGAACTCACCACCTGTCTCCCAGTTATGAGTCGGTAGTTGTCAAATACCTTAGTCCAAAAGGGTTTTATCAGCTGGCACTCCCACCAGATATGAATCATGGTGCCCTTCTCTTTGTTACACCTCCAACACACTTGGGAGACCTGTGGGAAGATCGCGTGAAGCTTTGACGGATATTGATACCATCGTGTTAATATTTTATAATTTTTCTCCTGGGCAGAGCATGCAATTGACATCTTGTGGCTGAATAAGAAACTTTTCGCCCACTCCTCCTGTGAGATGGTCTCCCCCAGATCCCGTTCCCAAGCCAGCTGGTAGTTTGTCTTATCAGCTCCCCCATGTCCGATGAGGACCTTATATATGAGGGAGATTGCATGATCCGGGGAGTCCCCCCTTCCGAACAGTTCCTCCAGTGGAGTAAGAGTTCTGCGGATCAGGCCCTCTGCCTCCCGTGTAGCGAGAAACGACCGCAGCTGTACGTATTCAAACCACTGCACTCCTCTCCCCATGGGCCGCAATCTGATATCCTGAAAGTCAGGCAGCTTACCATCCACGAGAATGTCTCCGACGCGGGTGTCCTCCACTGCCCTCCATCCGAGAAAAGCGCTCTTCCGATAACCAGGACGGAAAGAAGGGCAAGAAAAGAGAGGAGACAGGGGGCCTAGAGTGTTTGATGGGGCAAATTTGCCTGATACTGTGTGCCAAACTTTGAGGGTATCCCTTGTGTATTTCGGTGCCGAACCCATCATGGAATTGTCTGGTAGTGGTATCCAGGGGAGATGGCCCAGAGGGACTGGAATATCTGTCTGTTCTATCTGTACCCATTGTTTATGTTTGTTTTGGAAAGTCCAATCCAGCACACGGACCAGAGCTGAGGCCTGGAAGTATGTTTTAAAGTCAGGGAGTCCAGCTCCCCCCTTTTCCTTTAGGCGAGTCAAGGAGCGCAACCCAATCCGAGGCCTCCTCCCCCCCCACACAAAGCGCACCAAAGCTGAACGTAGGCTCTGAAAAAACCCACTTGGGGGTATTATAGGGACAGTTTGGTAAATGTATAAAAAACTGGGTAAAATGTCCATCTTAATCACGTTCATCCTACCAAACCACGATAGTCTCAATCCATTGTAGGATGTTAGATTTTTAATTGTTCGGTTTAGCAGGGTTAGGTAATTAAGCGTGTATAATTTAGATAAATCTGCCGGAATGTACACCCCCAAATACTGCACTGCCTCAGGTTTCCACTTGAACGGGAAATTGGAGGCGATCCGACTAACCTCTGATTGGGGTAACGAGATATTCAAGGCCTCCGATTTAGAAAAATTGACCCTAAAATTACTTAAGTGGCCAAATCGTTCAAGTTCCTTCATCAATGATGGTAGGGAAGTGTGGGGTTGACTGACATATAATAATAAATCGTCTGCGTACAATGCCGCTTTATGATGGACTGAACCACATCTAATCCCCTGGATATCCTCATTTTTCCTAATGGCATTCGCCAAATGTTCCATAACAATTACATATAACAAAGGGGACAAACGGCACCCCTGTCTGGTCCCGTTCTGTATGGCAAAAGAGGAGGACAACATACCATTGATCCGGACCCGGGCAGTCGGACCAGAGTATAGCGCAAAGATTTTTTGTAGGAACTTGGGACCCAATCCCAGTTGATCTAGGGCTGCTCTCATGAATCCCCAGTGGACCCGGTCAAAGGCCTTTTCTGCATCGATGGACAATAAGCCCATGGGGATTGATTCAAGCTTGGCCTTCGCTACCAGAAGTCCAGTCTTGATGGTATTATCCCTGGCTTCACGGCCTTTGACAAAGCCCACCTGATCTGTATGTATACTCGGGGGCAGCAAGGGCGCCAATCTGTCCGCCAGTATCTTAGAGAAAAGTTTGATGTCAATGTTCAACAAAGATATGGGTCGATAATTTGCAGCATGTGCTAGGTCCTTCCCGGGCTTGGGGATTACACTAATGTGTGCCTCTAGGGACTGAGGAACGAATCCAACCTCTCCATCCAAGGAGTTAAACGTTCTGGCCATAATTGGGGCCAACTGTGCTCCGAACAGCTTATAAAAAGCAGGGGTGAATCCATCCGGTCCCGGGCATTTACCAGAGGGAGTGTGTCGAATAGCGGCACCAATCTCTATTTCTGAAATGTCCTCCTCCAAAGCCCCAGAAAGCAAGACATCCAGAGGGGGGAGGGCAGTATCTCCTACATATTTTCTTATTTTTTCCCCTAATTCCGTAGGGGCGAGGTCTGCGAACTGACCCTTAATGTTATATAACTTGTCATAGTATGATTTGAAGACTTCAAGGATCTCCCCTGGATCGTGTGTGTTCCCATCTCTCTGTGTCTTAATAAATGGGATGTATGAAATGGCAGCCCTGGGATGTAGCATGCGTGCCAGAGGACGTCCGCATTTATCTGCCGCCTCATAAAAGAATCGCTTCATACGTTCTTTCTGATACAAATACCTCCGGTCCAGAAGGTCCTTAAGCGCAGCTCGCTTTTGAATGAGGTCAGCCATATCCGTTGGGGCGAGCGTCTGCTTATGCCGAAGCTCCAATCGGTGAATCTGCTGCAATAAACCGTTTACCTCCTCTGTCCTTTCTTTTTTAAGTCTGGAGCCGTGCTTAATCAGCACTCCCCTCAGGACGCATTTCAATGTTTCCCACTGGACCGGAGGTGATGTTGGATCTCCTTTATGTACCTGGACGAAGGACTCTATTGTGTCCTGCAACTCTTTCTGGCATATGCTATCTTTGAGAAGATTGCTATTTAGCCTCCATGTCCATGGGCGCTGAGTGACAGGGGGGATCTGTAGGGACAAGTAAATTGGGGCATGATCGGACCAGAATATATCTCCAATTTTAGCTATCGGTTGCCAAGAAAGGGCTCGCTGTCCCACCAAAAAGAAGTCAATTCTAGAGTATGTATTATGTGGGGGGGAGAAGAAAGTATAGTCCTTACCCTGTGGATTCAGAATGCGCCAAATGTCTATCAGTTGGAGGGCATGAAGGTCCCGCCTCAAAGAACCCATCTCGCGATGCCGACCTGGGCCTCTTCCAGAGGAGGAGTCTACTGCTGGATTTAGGGTAAAATTAAAGTCCCCGCCAATAAGCAGCGTCCCCTCTGCGAAGTCCGCCAGTGTCTTCAGGAGAGATCTGCACATAGAGACCTGGTTATTGTTTGGAAGATACCAATTAGCAATGCTAAACACCATATTGAATACCCTCAATTTGAGGAACACGTATCTACCTTGGCTATCTATGCATGTATCAATGATCGTATGCGCAAGCTGTTTATGTATTGCTATAGAGACTCCCTTAGACTTAGCCTCTGGGTTAGTGCTGTGGTACCATACGGGGTAGAATCTATCTTTAAATGCTGGTATATTGCCGGTTTTGAAATGCGTCTCCTGCAACAGGAGAATTTGTGTCCCCTGTTTGTGCATGGAGTAAAGGACCTGCGAGCGCTTCTGTGGGATATTGAATCCCCTTACATTGAGTGAACATAATCTAAGGGCCTCCATCTTCCCGTCCATAGGTCCCCCAAGAAACAGGAAATTATTATTGTCAGAAAGGGGCGAGGGAGAGGGGGGGGGGGGAAGGGGAGGGGGGAGAGGTGATGTGCAGAAGGGAAGAGAGAAGAAGAGGTAGTACAACTACTAAGGAGAGTTAGCGATAGGACTAGTTATAGATGGGAGCAAGGAAGAGAGGAAAGAAGGAAAAAGAGAAGAGGAAGAAAAAAAAGAATGTAAAGGAGGAAATAAGAAGAAAAGGGAAGAAAAAGACTAAGAAAAAGAAGATAGGCCCTCAACAATAGTATTAGGCCGAGATCTTGGGGTCAGTATAACCTACACCTGCCCGCAGCGTGTAGAACCCCGGTGGGGAGTAGTCTTTCAAAAGAGGCCCGTCTCCCCCGAACAGGCCCCAGACCCCTTAAACTGAAGTATTTTAAACTAGAACAACATTTGATGACGACACACCTTCACCCCACTTATCATTGAAATTCAAATAACTGTTAGTAATTAACTAGTAATACATCAAAAATATTTAGCTATTATTACGTTCCTGAGACTGATGGCTCAGGTCAGAACTTAGCCGAAATAAATTCTGAATCAACTCTAAACCAGCCTGCAAGATCTGGATTCAACAACATGTCCAAGACTGGAAAGGGTGGGATGATCTCACTCCCCCTCACGGTCAGCTGGTGTCATTTCCACCCCTTTCTTTCGCTGTGAGCCCCGATTTTTCCTACGAGTAATTTCTCGTCGCGGTAGAGGGTTGGTGGTTGACTCTCCAGGGAGGCTGTGCACTCGTGGCCACTCCTTGTCTGAGATATGAACTACCGGTAATCCGAGGGCTGCACAAAAGGATGGAATATCCATTAGAGAATGGAGCACATGAGAACCTCCAGCATGTCGGACCTGTAGTTTAAAGGGGAAACCCCAAGAATACAGAATATTTCTCTGTCGTAGAATGTCCAGTAGAGGTCTCAGGGCCCTGCGCTTCTGTAGAGTGTGCCTAGACAAATCCGGGAGTAATTGGATCGGTGTATTCTTAAACAAGACAGAGTCCCTTTGCCTAGCTTTGGCCAGGATTTCTTCTTTTATTTTATACTTATGGACTCTACATATTACATCCCGAGGATTAGCATTGTCCAATGGTCTGGGGCCCAGAGATCTATGTGCTCTGTCCAATTCCAGGTGGGAATCCCTTGGTAGGTCCAAAATGGAGTTGAACAGACGTCCTAATGATGCATCCAAGTCCTGGGGGGCTACGGACTCGGGGATACCCCGTATCCTGATGATATTACGTCTGCCCCTGTTCTCTAAATCGTCTAACAGGTTCGTCAAGTTCTCTATTTGGATAGCTTGTGCCGCAAGAGTCTGTGCCTGTTGGGAAAGCTGTGCAGACATAGAGGCTGAGCACGTCTCAGAAGCTGTCATGCGTACATTTAACTGCTGCATTTCTCCTCTCATGGACTTAGACTCTGCTTTGTATGAAGCCTCCATTCTGCTGATGTAATCCTCCATTTCTTCTCTAGTTGGGATAGCTCGGATACGGGCCTTAAGATCATCCCAGACACATATCTCTGATCCCCTCTCTCCAATGTCTCCATCTTCCGAACTGTGTGGAGGAGACCTGAGGGCAGCTGGTATCTGTCCTCTTTCAGGGGATGATGAGGGTTCACTTATACAGGAGTCCCCCATCGTGTCTAGGGCGTTTACCGGAGGTCCCCTTTCCATCCGTTCAGGCTGGGCACTACAGGGAGCAGGGATTAGAGGAGCCTCTAATGTACTGTGTACAGCAGTAACAAGTGGCTCATCACCAAGGCTCCTGAGCCTTAACTGCTCTGTACTGAGCGATGCCTCCCTGTATTCCTTTAGTGTTTCCCGCTCATAGGGTACCCCATGGGAGATGTCGTTATAGTCCTGCCGCTGATTCCCCTTGTTAGTCTGTTGGGCTGGCTGCATCATTATCAGGGGCTTCCCCAGAGCCTTACCCCCATCCTGGCCTTCGGCGTCCCGCTCTGTACGCTGCTCTGTTTCCTCCCGGTCCCTCAGGCAGTGGGTCTCCGGCGCTGCAGCTGCCGCCATTATGTGAGTGGAGGGGATTCCCCTGTGCTGCGCCTCCTCGCCGCGTTCGTGCCCATTGCCGCCGCTGCTCTGCTTTCCAATCACCGCCGCTGTCGGAAGGGCCCTGGGCAGCTGAGGCTGTGTGATAATGCCGCCCTCCTCCATGCTGCCGGGCGGCGCGGATGTCTCCCGGAGTGCTGCGGCCGCCATTTTAGGTGAGGAAGACACTCGGCCTGGTCCGGTGGAGCTCCTTAAATATCTTGTTATGCGCGCAGGAGCCGGTGTCCGGTGTTCTATTTTGGGCCTGCCGCTATTGCTGCTCCTCTTAGCCGGCATTGGCTGAGGTAGAGCCGGGTATGCGTCTCATAAACGGGGTCCAGGGCCTGTCCGAGCACGGGAGCAAGGGAAGTCAGCGTCCTCACTCCTCCATTGCCAGGCCACGCCCCATGCTCAGATCTTTAAATCTACAGAATTGGTTTTGGTTGATGCAGTAATCATTTCATTAGATTAGTTACCACTAAGGATTGGCCTGTTGAGTGCTCATCAAGAACATTCCTCTTCAATTCTCATGTGCCTTAGTTAAATACTGAATTAAGTGGTACAAACTGAGATCATGAATTGGTTTATTCACTTTTTAGGAACGTTTAACTAGAAAAGTAGTCGAACTGTGAAATGTAGGCGATATAAGGACAATTTGTCTCATGTAATGTTGTATATTAGTTATTTTGTGCTGCTTGTTTCTAGCAATCTTTTTTTTAAATTCACTGTGAAGGTTTATACCATGGAAAAAAATAAATACAAATTCTGTTTACATAGGCATAGACCAAACCCTACCTCCTTAACCAAAATATTGTTAAACATATAAGCTTAGTCCAACAAGCAGTGGTGCAATATAGACTCCCATTCTGTTTACAGAGTGAGCTGTATGATGATTATCTATTAGGCTTCAGTGTCCTTTTCTTTCTTATAACTGCATCCTGTGTCTTCCATAAAGTGTACATCACAAACAGTA
This sequence comes from Anomaloglossus baeobatrachus, assembly GCF_048569485.1. Classification (NCBI taxonomy): domain Eukaryota; kingdom Metazoa; phylum Chordata; class Amphibia; order Anura; family Aromobatidae; genus Anomaloglossus; species Anomaloglossus baeobatrachus. The sequence goes on along the minus strand of NC_134354.1, from coordinate 417,477,376 downwards.
CTGTGCAAAGGTTTTAGGCAGGAGTGGGAAAAAAAAATGGAGTAAAGTGAAAAACAAATATGCAGAAGGAAAAAAAAAAAGAATATGACTCCAGAAGGTCAGATTATCATGCTTTGTCCTAAGAGACTACTAAAGACAGATAGCACTTCTCTCCTGTGTGAGGTTTGCAGGTACTGTGTAGAGCAAAGCTGAGTGGCATTACAAACACTTCCAGCTTTCATGTCTTAGCAGATAGTGTGAGCAGGGGAGTGGAGAACAGCAGAGCTTTACAGTGCTGTGAGAGGAGAGCTGCAACTTCCATATTGCCATTAATTGACAGCCTGCTGTGTAGTGTTTTGTGTGCGTATGTGTGCAAAGTAGGTTATCAATCAAAATGCCAAGGAATCTTTTGTCTCCTTTCCTGGAGAGACAATTTGAATATTTCTCAGAGGGGCATGGCAGCTATAAGTCCCCTTACTGGCAGCCAGACTGGCTTGCAAAGTCTCCTTAAGGAGAATAGTGTTCCCCCCACATAGCTTCTTATGAGCCAGATCAGACACCCCATATTTTGCACTGATGAGGGGCAAGCACCCCGAAACACTGTTTCTGCAAATTGGGATTCAGATCTGGCATAAAATCCAAAGTCAAATGCAAAGGATTGTTAAAAATCCACTTCTGACTTTTAGGATCGCTACTTCCAATAGGTGGCGCTGCGCTAGAGTTTGTCTCCTTTCCCGGAGAGACAATTTGAAGGAATCTTTACAATCGTTGCTCAATTTAGTTTTTAAGCATGCTCCTATGACAAATCAAGTTGCTACAGGGAGAGGAAAATAAATTCATTTTTTTCCCCCCTGCAGCCTTGCTTCCAGTAAGGCAGGCATAGTTTTCATACTATTTACCTGCATATTAACTCTTTAGCTGCAGGAAAATGGCATTTCTCAAAATGTCAGGTTACCTAGAGGGAGTCTGTCAGCACCGAATGACTGTTCATACCAAATACAGGTCCTCGGCGCATCATGGCATGGCCAAACATTTAAATGCACCTTCCACCTGCTTGATTTCCATCTATCTCCACCCTTTCTGGCCCTTTGAAGGCAGAGCTGGAAATAAAAAAAAAAAAAAAAAGGGGGTGGAGATGGATGGAAAAGAAGCATGTGGGAAGGTATATTTAAATGTTTTGCCCCACTATGATGCACAGAGTGCCTGTACTTAATAAGTCATTCTGTGCTGACCGTTCCTTTTAAAATAACTTCTCTAGATTATACCGGAAATAGATTGTATGAGTTGTTTCAAATACATCACACTTCATGGTTTTCTTGTTTTAAAAAAATAAATAAATAAAAATAAATAACCCCAAAACATAATGTGTAGTGCTCGCCGGTGAGAGCGGGGACTGGACTCATTGAGCCACAGCACACAGAATACCAGAGGGGCGTGACTATGGCTCACACCAGATTTTCACCAGAGCCACTGATGGTGGGGGTGGATTTGCGCTGCAGGTGGAAACCAGGTGCCACTTGAGGAGGCTTGGTGCTCTGACAGCTGACCCTAGGGGTATGGAGGGACAGTCGCAAATGAGGCAGACGCAGCCAGCACGACCGATAGGGGCTGGTACAGCAGGCTTGGACTATTAGGGTATGGTGCAGTAGCGATGGCTGGATTAGCAGGTTCAGCAGATATGGAACTATGTAACAACAGCAGCAGCTGGGACTATGAAACAGACAGGTGTAAATAACAAAGTAGCTGCACATAGGTAAGGCATCTGCACAATTAGCAACGTTTCTAGGATTAGACCTTGTTGCCCAGGCACCGCCCATAAGGGGATGGTGCCTTACATACCTGATGCCTCTCAACCATAGGCTGAGACACTTTCAGGTTAGGGTGCGTTGACCCATGAAGAAAAGGTGTGTGCCCTAAGAGTGCTCCCTGGGTGTCGTCAGCAAGGGAAGGAATCATCAGCTGGGCGGCAGGGAGGGTGATTGTGTAGACATCCCAGCTGAGGGAGGTGGCAGGACAGTGCTGGGATGCCGGTAAGGGCATTAAAGTACCTCGCCCTTTCCCAGGAATCTTTTAAAGAGAAGAGGCACATAGTTGGGATCTCATCAGGATCAAACCACTTCAAGTCGACCAAAAAGAGGGTTTTGATTCAAACCCTTTTTAAAGCAAGGATGGATTTTGCCTCAGAGTTCTTATTCACTCACCGGGGAGGCAAGCTACCTGGATCCCAGAAGTATCTGCTCAGGATGACGAGTTTGAGAAAAGACACAAGGAGGCTGGGAGCCTTAGCTAGTAGTACATCTCAATGGTTTGCTGCAGTACCTTGTAGGGAACCCAACTTGTAGGACAGCAACTTAAGGCGGACTTATCTGGAAGAGAGCCATACCTTGTTTCTGCGCTCAAATAGTCTTAGGCGTCTTATCCTGAAAAGCCTGTTAAACCATTATTCGCACCAAACAAAAAAATCATCCTGAAACGTCTATTTTGCCTACATTAATAATCATATACCTAGGATGGAGTAATCCTATAACTGCGTATACATAAATAAAAGTGAACTCGGGACTACAGAACAGGAGAAGGACTTGGGGATTCTGATTACAAGCTGAGCAGTAGAACTCAATGTCAGGCAGCAGCTGCCAAAGCAAACAAGATTTTTGGGTGTATTAAAAGAGAGATTAGATCCCGGGATCCCAATGTATTGTTAACCCTCTATAAATCACTTGTAAGGCCACATCTACTGTAGAATATGGGATCCAGTTTTGGGCTGCACATTTTAAAAAGGATATTCAGAATTTAGTCAGTTCAAAGGCGGGTAACTAGACTACTACAAGGAATGGAAGGCCTCCCATATGATGACAGGTTGAAAAAGTTAATTTGTTTAGCTTAGAAAAAGACGTCTCAGAGGAGATCTCATTTATATGTATAAATACATGTGTGGTCAATATAAAGGACTGGCACATGACTTATTTCTTCCAAAGACAATACTAAGGACCAGGGGGCACTCACTAAGAGTGGAAGAAAAGCGATTCCGGCAGCTAAATAGGAAAGGGTTCTTTACAGTTAGAGCAGTCAGACTGTGGAATGCCCTACCACAAGAGGTAGTAATGGCAGATACTATAACAGCTTTTAAAAAAGGGCTGGATGATTTCCTCAGTACACACAACATTGTTGGTTATAAGTGACTTAGTGACAAAATATATACAGTGCCTTGCGAAAGTATTCGGCCCATTTGACTTTTTCAACCTTTTCCCACATTTCAGGCTTCAAACATAAAGCTAAAAATTTTAATATTATGGTGAAGAATCAACAAGGGGGACACAATTGTGAAGTTGAATAAAATTTATTGCTTATTTTAAACTTTTGTAAATAATAATAAACTGAAAAGTGGGGCGTGCAATATTATTCGGCACCTTTACTTTCAGTGCAGCAAACTCCCTCCAGAAGTTCATTGAGGAGCTCTGAATAGTGTTGAGCGGACCCGGATCTGAAAAATCCGGATCCGCACGGTTCGAGGTTCCAATCAGAGTCCGACCACTACCCGGGATCCGTAGTGCATGATCCGGATCCTTTTTTTTTTTTTTTTTTCTCTCTCCTCTCTCTCTCTCCCCTCCCCCTCTCCCCTCTCCCCTCCCCCTCTCCCCTCTCTCTCCCTTCTCTCTCCCCTCTCTCTCCCTTCTCTCTCCCTTCTCTCTCCCCTCTCTCTCCCCTCCTGGATCCGACTCCCCATTCATTTACATAGCCGCGGATTCCGTATCGGTTCCGGACTTCGGCGTCAATCGGACCCGGATTATAGCCGATCCGCTCAACTCTATCTCTGAATGATCCAATGTTGTCCTAAATGACCGATGATGATACATATAAGCCACCTGTGTAATCAAGTCTCTGTATAAATGCACCTGCTCTGTGATAGTCTCAGTGTTCTGTTTAAAGCGCAGAGAGCATCATGAAGACCAAGGAACACAACGGGCAAGTCCGTGATACTGTTGTGGAGAAGTTTAAAGTCGTATTTGGTTACAAAAAGATTTCCAAAACTTTTTAAACATCCCAAGGAGCACTGTGCAAGCGATCATATTGACATGGAAAGAGTATCAGACCACTGCAAATCTACCAAGACCCGGCCATCCATCCAAACTTTCATCTCAAACAATGAGAAGACTGATCAGAGATGCAGCCAAGAGGCCCATGATCACTCTGGATGAACTGCAGAGATCTACAGTTGAGGTTGGAGAGTCTGTCCATAGGACAACAATCAGTCGTACACTGTACAAATCTGGCCTTTATGGAAGAGTGGCAAGAAGAAAGCCGTTTCTCAAAGATTTCCATAAAAAGTGTCATTTAAAGTTTGCCACAAGCTACCTAGGAGAAACACCAAACATGTGGAAGAAGGTGCTCTGGTCAGATGAAACCAAAAATCGAACTTTTTGGGCACAATGCCAAACGATATGTTTGGCGTAAAAGCAACACAGCTCATCACCCTGAACACACCATCCCCACTGTCAAACATAGTGGTGGCAGCATCATGGTTTGGGCCTGTTTTTCTTCAGCAGGGACAGGGAAGATGGTTAAAATTGATGGGAAGATGAATAGAGCCAAATACAGGACCATTCTTGAAGAAAACCTGTTGGAGTCTGCAAAAGACCTGTGACTGGGACGGAGATTTGTCTTCCAGCAAGACAATAATCCAAAACCTAAAGCAAAATCTACAATGGAATGGTTCACAAATAAACGTATCCAGGTGTTAGAATGGCCAAGTCAAAGTCCAGACCTGAATCCAATCGAGAATTTGTGAAAACTGCTGTTCACAAAAGCTCTCCATCCAACCTCACTGAGCTCGAGCTGTTTGCAAAGGAAGAATGGGCAAGAATTTCAGTCTCTCGATATGCAAAACTGATAGACATACCCCAAGCGACTTGCAGCTGTAATCGCAGCAAAAGGTGGCGCTACAAAGTATTAACTTCAAGGGGCCGAATAATATTGCACACCCCAATTTTCACTTTATTTTTTATAAAAGTTTAAAATAAGCAATAAATTTTGTTCAACTTCACAATTGTGTCCCACTTGTTGATTCTTCACCATAGAATTAAAATATTTTATCTTTTTGTTTGAAGCCTGAAATGTGGGAAAAGGTTGAAAAATTCAAGGGGGCCGAATACTTTCGCAAGGCACTGTAATTGGAGGAAGGTTGAACTAGATGGACCTAGGTCTTTTTTCAACCTATGTAACTATGTATACAGTAGTGAATTCGTACCATCTTTGAGATCTCAATAGTTCCTTTCTGAGTGAATACTAATGGCTTCAGCAGTAACGTTACATTGTTTATATCATGTGACAGGCTGTTGACACCTCGTGAAGATCATAGGAATGGTGCTGTTTGGGAAGTGAGTATACAGTGTTCTTTACAGAATACTGCAAAGTGAAGCTACTAAGCTTTATTTCTATGTGCATAAATGCTGGGGGTTTTCTGCACCAAAGTACACGATAAAATACTGCCCTAATTTTGTTGTGATTTTCTGCAGTGTTTTCTCATTGATGCAGATTTTTTTAATCTGATGCATTTTCTTAGTGCAGACACACTGGGATTCTGCACTCATAGGTACAATCTTGTTTCTTACATGCGGTGTTTTTTCAGACTCCCCACAAAAACCTAGATGGAAAAAAAATAAATAAAAAGGTACAGTTCAACAGCATCTTTTTAACTAACAGTTCTCATGAAAATATATCCACTCTGTTTAATAATTTAAACCCAGCAGATTTTCTGATTAAAAAAAAAAAAAAAAAAGTAGCAATTATCCTGTGAGGGAACATGTTTTTGAGGAGGAGTTTTTTAGTAGTGGACAATTCCTTTAAATTATGCAAGCACAGCTCTGAGTGTTTTCTTGTAGCTAACTTGGGTGGGGAAATAAAAAAACACAAATGTAATTTTTTTTTTTTTTTAAAGATATTTTCATTGTGGTGAGGGTCTGAGGGTGCATGACGCATCCTATATCATCCACACTCGCCGACACTGAGGTCCTGCGCAGGCGCACTTTGATCTGCCCTGCTCCTGGCAGATCAAAGTATTGTAGTGCGCCTGTGCAGGACCTCAGTGCCGGCGAGTGTGTATGACGTGGACGCGTCATGCACACAGGCTTCAGAAGACGGAGGAGCAAGATGGCCGAGAGAGGAGGCACCAGTCCCGGAGAACAGCGTCGCCCACCGGGCTAACCAGCACCGCAGCAACCAGTTTAGGTGAGTATTATAAAGTGTTTTTTATGTTCTCACAGCGGCCTGGGCTCTTATATACAGCATGCTGGAATGCTGTATATAAGAGCCCACTGGTGGTGACCGCAGCTTATAGACCATAAAACTGGTGACAGGTTCCTTTTAAGTAGGTCAAAGGTCTGGAAGCTGTTGTGATCTCACAACATGCGGTCAAGGGCGCTCTCAATGGAAGAGAAACAGACCATCATTAGGCTGAAAAAAAAAGATCAAATCCATGAGAGTCAGCAAAAATGTTAGCAGTGGCCAAATCAACAGTTTTGAACATTCTGCAAAAAAAGAGCATAGTGATGAGCTTTGGATCTTAAAAAAGCTTGGACGTCCAAGAAAGATAACAGTGGTGTATGATCAAAAGACTTACAAAAATATTATCAGTGAAACAGCCAGAGTAATCTATATATATAATTGCCTTATTCTGTCTGTCTTGCTCCAAAATTGTGTCGTTACAGTGACGGTGTCGTTACAGTGACAGCTGTCGGATTGGCCGCTGGGCTCGGCCTGGCCCCCCCCCACGGATTAGCTGCTCGCCTCGGCCTGGCCCCGCCCCCCCATGGATTGGCCGCTCGCCTCGGCCCTCCGCACGCATCGCCGGCTCCAGCGTATGCCGGCTCCCGGTACACATGTGCAGGGAGCCGGCATACGCTGACGCCTCGCCCGCTCGTCCCCGCCCCGGCACACGTTGGCACGCTCGGCCTCGCCCCCGGTGGACATAACTTTGTGATACTGGAATCGTGACAGAGCTGGTGTACGCTGGTAACCATGATACACATCGGGTAACTATAGGAAGCGCTTCCCTTTAGTTACCCGATGTGTATCATGGTTACCAGCGTACACAGGCTCCTGGTAAACATGTGCAGGGAGCCGGCATACGCTGACGCCTCGCCCGCTCGGCCCCGGCACACGTTGGCACGCTCTGCCCCGCCCCCGGCGGACATAACCTTGCGATGCTGGGATCGTGACGGAGCCGGTGTACGCTGGTAACCATGATACACATCGGGTAACTATAGGAAGCGCTTCCCTTAGTTACCCGATGTGTATCATGGTTACCAGCGTACACCGGGTCCTGGTACACATGTGCAGGGAGCCAGCATACGCTGACTCCTCGCCCGCTCGGCCCCACCCCCGGCGGCCCCAGCATGGGGGATGGAGCACGATGGGGGGTGTGCAGGATGTAGCACAATGGGGGGTGTGCAGCAATGCAGATGGAGCACGATGGGGGATGTGCAGCATGGGAGATGGAGCACGATGGGGGGTGCGCAGCATGGGGGATGGAGCACGATGGGTGATGGAGCACGATGGGAGGTGCGCAGCATGGAGGATGGATCACGATGGGGGTGCGCAGCATGGGGGATGGAGCACGATGGGGGGTGCGCAGCATGGGGGATGGAGCACGATGGGGGTGCGCAGCATGGGGGATGGAACACGATGGGAGGTGCGCAGCATGGGGGACGGAGCACGATGGGGGTGCACAGCATGGGGGATGGAGCATGATGGGGGGTGCGCAGCATGGGGGATGGAGCACGATGGGGATGCGCAGGATGGGGGAAGGAGCACAATGGGGGTGCACAGCATGGGGGATGGAGCACGATGGGGGTGCACACCTCCCCCCAAAACACACACACCGCCACACGCGCACCGCACAACACACCACATACACACTGGGAACCACAAACACCGCCCTACACAGACACCCACATACACAGACAACGCCGCACACACACAACACACAAACACCGCGGCATACACAAATATACGCACATACCGCGCAACACACACACACATTGCACAAAACATACCTCCCCCCCAAAATACACACACGCACCCCACAGCCACACCCACACAAACCGCGCAACACACACAGCACCACACACACACAATGCTGCAGACACACAGCGCTCTACAAGCAACGCAAAACACAAACAACACCGCTCTCACACCCCCCCCACCCAGACAACACCCAGAACATTTACAGTGCCCTACACAAACACTTGGCAACTACACACAACAACATCTATATATATAACAAAAATCATACATTAACTACACAATACGTACATTCTAGAATACTTCAATACTCCACCTTCTAGTATTCTATAAATGTTTATTGAAAAGTTATGAAATAACAAGAGAATTTCAAAGGCTAAAACCATGCTGGGAGCCCTGGGGATGTTCTTTTTGTTTCCACACAGGTTCTTTGCCCTTGTCTTGATCTCACTTTTCATCTTGCATTTTACTCAGTATTTTATACTCAATCCTTTTGCTCATTCGGTCATTACTTATTATTTTCAGCGTGTCTTCATTGGATTAATGTGGGATATTGTTTCCACAGCTTACCATTCTGTAATACTAGGCTCATTATTATCCATTACTCTGTTGCTCTTATTGGCCTGCTCTGATTTGACCATGGGATATGCGATTTTGCTTCATGCTTTCTAAATATTCAATATCACTTTGATTATGAAATACTTGTATGATGTATTAGCCTAAGTTCGCACACTGCGTTTTTTTGACGCTGCGTTTTTGTGCGTTTTTGGCCGCTAAAAACGCAGAAAAACGCACCTGCGTCGAAAAAACGCGTAAAAAAACGCATGCATTTTTACCGCGATTTGGTGCGTTTTTTGCTGCGTTTTGCTGCGTTTTTGATTTCTGCGTTTTGCTGCGTTTTTCCAATGCATTGCATGGGGGGAAAACGCAGAAAAACGCAGGAAAGAATTGACATGTCCATTTTTTTTTTCAAGCTCAAAAACGCAGCTTAAAAAAACAGTTGTGTGCGGACAGCAAAATTGAAAACTCATAGACTTTGCTGGGGAAGCAAAGTCATGCAGTTTTGAGGCCAAAAACGCACCCGAAAAACGCGCAAAAACGCCGCGAAAAACGCACTGTGCGTACATAGCCTTAAGTATCCTTCATAATTGATGATATTCTCATTTTTTGTTGAGGGTTCTGTGATGCCCCTCACCTGCGGGTCGCCTCAGGGTCTTCACGTGCTGGAAATCTTCTGGCAACAGGTATGTCAGGTTAACTTCAATAGGAATCGTGACGCCACTCTCGGTTTTGAGGTCAGGATGAGGGGTGACCGCCACTGCAGTTTAACGAGCGTCTGGGGCTGATGGTGTCTGAAGTTTGGTGTTATGGCCTCCTGAGAGTGAGGCTAGCCCCAGGGGCTCGGGTGTATGTGCGTAGTACCACAGGTCGCAGAAGAACTCACACACAGTACAGAAATGTCTTTCAGGGTTTTTACTCATGTTCAGTTGTTCACTGTGAGGTAACCCGGGCGCTGCTGAGATAGACAGCAGGGGAACCAGGTATTCTTCAGGCTGGTCCAGGGGTGACTGTCAACTCGCCTTCCTAGCCCTACTTGTTTTGGATAACCCCTAACTTGAAGTATTGCGGGATTCACCTAGGGAAGTCGCAACTGCCTTTCTCCCCTTTCTGGCCCGTTTGCTGACAGCGTGGACCAAGTAAAGATGGCTTCTTGCCCTATCTCACTTATGGGCCCCCTCGTTGCTGCTGATGCTGCGGACTCTTAAATGGTTGGTGAGGCACATCCAGCACCCTCACCAGCAGGTTTAGCAGACCGAATAATTGGCTTGCTGCTCTAGGGACCTGTTTTCCCGTGCGGGCCTGGTCTACCAGGAGTCCCCTTACTCAGTCACCTCGCTTCTTCCTGAGGTGCCTTTCAGTCTGACTGTGTGTCAACCGAACTCCCCCGCCGACAGCCACCACACGTGCAGGGTCTGACTAGTGACACCACATCGCGCACGTCCTCCTTCTGCAACTGCACACTGCGCTTCCTCACTACAGACTGGTTAAGTACTACCTCCCCTCTGTGCCTGCCACTGCAACCTAGCAATCAGCTTCTCCACCCACCACTAGCTGAGATGTGGAGGCCACGCCCCCTCCTGGGTCTGCCCAGGGGTCCCCTCTAAGGTGTGTAAGAACTAGCCCCTATGTGTCTGTGTACACACCCTAGTCAGCCTTTGGGATTAACTGTTTGTACTCACCCAGCATGGGTGCAGTACTCGGTGGTGCCTGACCAGGTCAGGGGCGCCACATTCCCCCTTAGTTATCATCAGCACGTCCTCAGGCTGCAAAGACAAGAACATTTTTTTTTTTTTAAGTGCAAACTTTTCACATAAAAACATCATAAAACATTGTAAAACATTGTACCAGGTACCATTTTTTCCCCACCCACCAACCACAAGTCCATTACCCACCCAAAACCCTCTCAGAAGGCAGGTCACCGATCCTTTTAGCAACCAAGTCTGGGCCATCTGTTTCCCCAGACCTTTCCTCCAATCTTCCTCTCCTTGGGATGGTGGTAAAAGGTAGGCCCCATAAACAGGCGTACCCGCTTCCGCATGGTGGAGAACTAGGCCCCATAAACACGCGTGCTCCCTTGTCGTAGGCGAGCTAGGCACCATAAACAGGAGTGCTCTTAGCTTTTGGACAGCAGGCGCCATCACAGGCGTGCTTCCTGGTGGTGCAGAGCCAGGCCCCATAAACAGGCGTGCTCTGTGTTGGTACCGCTGAGGTAAATCTTTATACACTGCGAGAGTTTGTGGCTATAGCCAGTTCATAGCCTTATGGTCCGTAGTTTAAAGTGCACAACAAAACCAGGTGCTTAAAAGAATTTTTCAAAAGGTTCTCACAACAGTACTTGTGGGCGCATTCTTGAACTTTTCAACGTTGCTTTAACTTCAAACATTTGCTGAAAACTCTTTCTGTGGCAAGACTCAGATGGACTTTCTCCTCTCACTGGTGCTTGGCACTGCAGTGCTCTGCTCCCTGGGAAGTGATGTCTTGAGTCGATTCTTGTGCTTCTGTATCTGGAACTGTAACCAGTTCTGTCTCTTCATGAACTGTGTTTTGAGCTGGTTCTTGTACTCCATCAACATCTTCAAGATCATCAGTATTTTCTTCTTCAATTTTTACATTCACTTCTACATCTTTAGCATCCACTTCTTCAATTTTGGTATCCCTGAGTGGCAATAACTTTGGGGACCTGGTGGAATCTGCTGGGCTGTAGCTTGAACTCTTCGGGCGTGGTACGATGTCTAGGGCAAACCAGCCTCTTTCACCTTTGTGACTGGTGAATTCACCGAGGTCTCCCATACGTAGGTCTCGACCAGGGTGTCCTCTGGGCAGATGGGACCAGACATCCCTTCTGGACACTAATATGCCCTCTTTAACACCGGCCTCTACAATAAAACCGTAGCCGGTGCGCAGGTTGAATTCCTCAACCACTCCGCGGTGGATAGGACCTCAGGTCTGGAACCCGGTTTGCCGCAGAGACTTCTCCTGTAAATCCCTGGCCTCCACTCTTTCTCTTTCTGGGGTAGGCTGCACAGGGGGTTGCCTTGCCCTCACGTGGCGCTGTCCTCTGCGGGCTGGTCTCCTCATCACCATTACCTCGCCGTCTGCGGGCTCCCAGGTCACACGCAGGCTGGGCATAAAGGTGTTTAGTTCTTCCTCTTCAGCAGGGGGTGTCATAACCTCTTCCCATTATCGGGGGGCAACAGCGCGACCTCAGGGCCTCCCTTACTCGCAAAGGGTGCTGCGTCCTCCTGCATCCATTTGGGGATCGTTACTTCAGCCTCCATGCTTCCCCTCCTCCCCCTTAGTGGTGCTGAGTACTCCTCTGGCTGTTCTGGCAGCAGCTCTGGGGATGGGCTGTCATCAGAGGGCCAGGGTGGTGGACCACTCTCTGGCATGAAGAGTGTTGGGACCGCTCCGGGTCCGGATGACTGCCTGGGAACCAGGTACATGTCCACCAGGTGTGCCGGGAACCGTGTCTTTAAATCCCTCTTTAATTGAGCCATTCCTTCACCCACTTCTGGCAGGAATGTAGAGGCGGCATCCCCATTCAGCGACTGGGGCGCTGCGACCGCTTCTGGTCGGCAGGTAGGGGTAGAAGTAGAAGGCGTGGCGGCCTGGCCTGGTCTGGCCGGACGGGACGTTGCTGCGGTCTGGCCTGGTCTGGTCTGGCTGGACGGGACGTTGCTGCGGCCTGGTCTGGCCGGACGCTTCATAGCTGCACAGGACGTCACAGCAGGGGTCACAGCGGGAACTGTAGCAGGGATCGCCTCCAGTAACAGCACCGGCGGGTCATCGCACCTGAGCGGGCGGGGTCAGCGTGGGACTCACCCAAGGGCAACAGCAAGGGGGTCTGGGTGGTCACATATCGGCACGGTGCTGGTCGCGCGGTCCACCTCTCGTAGGCTCGAACCGCCACAGCCGTCTCCCGCAGCTCCGAGCGCCACTCCATCACTTGCTGGATGATCCGTGCTTGCATCCAGTCACAGAACTGGGCAAGCTCCCAGTCCCACCAGGCGGCAGTGCCTGGTTCTGGCTCACTGCTTGCAGGCGCCATCCTCTCTCTGTCACTGCTCACCAGGTTCTGGTCGCGCTGCAGCCTAAGTTTCGTTTTCTGCACTCGACTAGAACATGCTTGGTGTTCAGGGTCAGATCCGCCCTCATCTTGCTGGTCTCGTGAGGCCGACACACTCCAGGGGTTCTAGGATCGCCACACCTCTTTGTGGGCGGTTACTTATTTCTGCGCGGGCTGTTGTTGTTTCTTTGGCACGCTTTCTGCGGTGGCAATATGGCGGCACTTCAAACTTTTCAATCGGACCGCCAGGGCACACAGTCACCTGTCTTAACAGGTCTAGTCCTTATCCTGTTCGTGACGCCAGATGTGAAGCCCCTCACCTGCAGGTAGCCTCAGGGTCTTCACGTGCTGGAAATCTTCTGGCAACAGGTATGTCAGGTTAACGTCAATAGGAATTGTGACGCCACTCTCGGTTTTGCGGTCAGGATGAGGGGTGACCGCCACTGCAGTTTAACGAGCGTCTGGGCCTGATGGTGTCTGCAGTTTGGTGTTATGGCCTCCCGAGAGTGAGGCTGGACCCAGGGGCTCAGGTGTATATGCGTAGTACCACAGGTCGCAGAAGAACTCACACACAGTCCAGAAATGTCTTTCAGGGTTTTTAGTTTCAACCATCTTTAATTGAAAAGTTCAAGACAATAACATTTGAAATATGACATTGCAGTAGCATATGTATAGTTTATAGTGTCACGATATGAGTCAATCAACAGTTCAATATTTTCTTCTAATAACCATGAAAAAATGAATAACTTGCAAACTGTTTTGTAGTGCAGAAGAGTTATGAGCTAAAAGTTTGACAGTCATATAGAATTATATCAAATAAGTTGGTGCCATAAAGTCACTGAGTCTTGAACATTCCTGGTTCATGAAACATTGTAACTGTCGGAAAACCCTGATCTACTTGGGGAATCTATGGAACTGGAACAAGAATAGCAGACAAGAAAGGGAAAAGAAGAGGGGGAGTAGAGGGGAAAAAAAAAAAGAGATACTATGTTGTCACCCCTATCTGAACCAGATGCTACATATCAGCAGTGATTAAATTAGCCAGGATAAAGATTAGACAGAGGTCAAGGTGCCCTAAGTACTACATTTACATAGAGACAGCATTTACCGTGTCGCTCGTTAGCTGTGAGTGTAACCAGGGGTCCCAAGTCTTGTGGAATGCTTCGACTGTATCGTTCCTGATGGTCTCTATCTTTTCGGAAAGCATAATATTATGTACCTTTTGTAGGACCATGCCACTCGAGAGTGTGGGTGACTTCCATTGACTGGCTATATGTATTTTGGTAGCAAGCTTAATAAAAGTAATCAACCTACAGTGCTATGCAGAAGTTTGAGCACCACTGGTCAAAATTACTGTTATTGTGAACAGTTAATCAAGTTGAAAATGAAATGATCTCTAAAAGGCATAAAGTTAAAGATGACACATTTCCTTTATATTTTAGGTAAGAGCAAAAAAAAATATTTTTATCTTTAACATTTTAAAAACTACAAAAATGAAAATGGGCCAAAGCAAAAGTTTGAATACCCTTGGAGATTTGTGTGCTCAGATCACTTTGACTATCATTTCAGACCTTAATTAGCCTGTTAGGTTTGTAACTTGTTCATTATCATAGTTAGGAAAGGGCAGGTGATGCAAATTTCACAGCTTTATAAAAGCCCAGCTTCCTCTAAACTTGTGCAAATAAAACAACAGCCAAGGGTTTTTCAAAGCAGCTGCCTAGCACTCTGAAAATCAAAATGGTGAAGGCCCACAAAGCAGAAGAAAGCTAGAAGAAAATAGCAAAGCGTTTTCAAGTTGCCCTTTCCTCAGTTCGAAAAGTAATTCAGAAATGGCACTTACAGAAACAGTGTAGGTTAGGATAAGGTCTGGAAAACCAAGCAAAATTTCTGTGAGAGCTGCTCGTAGGATTGCTAGAGTGGCAAATCAGAACCTTCATTTCACTGCAAAAGTCCTTCAGGAAAATTTAGCCGACTCTGGAGTTGTGGTACGTTGTTCTACTGTTCAGAGACACCTACAGAAAAATGTCCGTCATGGAAGAGTCATCTGAAGAAAACCTCTCCTGCGTCCTAACCATAAAATTTAGCATCAGAAGTTTGCAAAATAACATCTAAACAAGACTAATGTATTTTGGAAACAAGTCGTGTTAACTGATGAGGTTAAAATAGAACTCCTTGGCCATAATAATCAAACCAAATGTTTGGGAAAAAAGGAGACAGAATATCATGACAAGAACATCTCACCAACCATTAAGCTGGGGGGTGGATTAATCATGCTTTGGGTTGTGTTCTATCCAATGGCACTGGGAACATTTCACGGGTAGAGGGAAGAATGGATTCAATTAAAGTTTAACAAATTCTTCAAGAAAACATAACACCATCTGTAAAAAAGCTGAAGTTGAAAAGAGGATGACTTCTACAAATGCATAAGGATCCTAAACACAATTCAAAATCCACATTAGCCTATGTCAAAAGGTACAAGCTGAAAGTTTTACAATGGCCCTCACAGTCCCCTGATCTGAACATCATTGAAAATCTGTGGCTAGACTGCAAAAGAGCAGTGCATGCAAGAGGACCCAGGAATCTTACAGAACAAGAAGACTTTTCCAAGGAAGAAAACATGACAATCCCTCAAACAAGAATTGAAAGACTCTTGGCTGGCTACAAAAAACATTTACAATCTTTGATACTTGCCAAAGGGGGTGCTGCAGGGTACTAACCATGCAGGGTACCCAATATTTTGCATTGGCCAACTTTATTTTTTGTTGTGAATTTAAAAATGAAAAAAATATATATATTTTTTTTTGTCTAAAATGCAGAGGATATGTGTTATCCTTAACTTTATGGCTTTTACAGATAATTTCATCTTCAACTTGCTTAATTGTTCAGAATATCAGTAAACTTGACCAGGGGTGCTCAAACTTTTGCATGCCACTGTATGACAGCTATTAGAGGCTCTGGCGGGTTTTGCATTGAAAAGCAACACCTCTGGTAAGTCGATGTTGCGTCTGGTGCTAAAGGATTTAATAACATTTCCCATGGACTTCCATAGATCTGCTGCAATCCGGCATTTCCACCAGATATGAGCCATGTCACCTATTTGTCCACACCCTCTAAAGCAGCTGTCCGAGGTTCCAGGATAGGCCGTCCTCAGGAAAGTCGGGACATAGTAGGCCCTGTGCAAGAGCTTAATAGATGTTTCCGACAGGGAGATTTGATGACTACCTATTGTGAGGTTCGTGTAGCACTGGTTCCATTGTTCCACGGTCATTGTGAAGCTCAGGTCACTCTCCCACTGGTCCATCACCTTAAGTTTGAAATCCAAGGGGGGTTTATTCATTGTGTTATATAGGAGAGATATTGTGCCCTTCCCCCTGGGTCAAAATACATCCTCTTTCAAATGTGGTTGGATGCAAAGTTCTTCGTTCTCCCATAATGGAGGTTACAAAATGGTAGACTTGCTGAATGTTCCCCCCCTTGGCGGATCATATTTCTCTATGAATTCAGATCTAGAAAGTAGGGTGTACAAGGGAGCTAACTGGCGTAATCTAATTATTTTATGGTGTTTTCACCAAAAAAAATCCCTTGAGTCCACCCCTAGGTATAAACATTGGATTATTGAACAAGTTTAATAGAGGGGGGGGGGATTCGACTGCAATTTGTATTGAAATCTGGCAGTTCTCCATACTCGTACCGTCGCATATGAGAAGAGAGCCGACTCCGAGATTTTAAGGGGTAGTGTGCCAGTCATCCACATCAGACTGCTCAGGGTATATGGTGCTAGCAAGGAGTCCTCAACTCTAGCCCATCTGGGTCTCCCATCACCCATCTCAATCGTGGAAATCTGTGCTAACATTGCAGCTTTATAGTACAGGGCGAAGTTAGGTAGGGAGATACCACACCAAGTTCTATGGCGAAATAAAGTGTGCTGGGCTATTCTGGCTCTTTTGCCATTCCAAATAAACTTAGAGACTTCTTTATGGATTTTTTTAAATACGCTTTGTGGCAGCAATATGGGGAGGGCTCTGAATAATTACAGGAAGCGGGAGATGGTGTTCATCTTTACTGCGTGTGTTCTTCCCAGGAAAGAGATGGTTGGTTGGGACCATTTGCTGAAGTCCTGTTGCATTTGTTGTAAGAGGGGGGAGATGTTCCATTTAAATAGAGAGGATCTATGGTCAGTGAGCTTCACTCCCAGATAGGAAATTAAGTGATCTTCTTTTTGGAAATTGAAATTAGAAAGTATATTAGTTTGTGTTGGTTTTGGTGTGTTAATGAAAAGCGCTTCAGTCTTCTCTACATTTACTTTGAGATCTGAGATTTTTTCAAATTGGCGCAGTAGTGAGAATAGGTTAGGTAAAGAGACATGGGGATTTGTAATCGTTAGCAGCAGGTCATCTGCAAAAAGGCTTAATTTGTATTCTTCAGTTCCAGTTTTATAACCTTGTATGTCTGGATGTTCTCTGATCGCCTGGGCCAGTGGTTCCATTGCCAACACGAAGAGGGCAGGTGAGAGAGGGCATCCCTGCCTAGTGCCTCTTTTAATCTGGATTGGCTGTGGGCTTGTTGTGGGGAGTTTAAGGTATGCCATTGGCTTGTCATACAATAGTTGGATGGCACGAATAAAGGTATCAGAAAACCCCATTTTAGTCATTACCTTATATAAATAGGGCCAAACCAGGGAGTCAAAGGCTTTCTCTATATCGAGCGCTAGCAGGAGTAGAGGTGATTTGGACTTATTTGCCTGATGTATAATGTTTACATTTTTTCAGATATTGTCCGGGGCCTGTCGTGTGGGGATAAAGCCTACCTGGTCTGGGTGTATGAGACCTTCTTGTTTCGGATAACCCCTAACTTGAAGTATTGCGGGATTCACCCAGGGAAGTCGCAACTGCCTTTCTCCCCTTTCTGGCCCGTTTGCTGACAGCGTGGACCAAGTAAAGATGGCTTCTTGCCCTATCTCACTTATAGGCCCCCTCGTTGCTGCTGATGCTGCGGACTCTGTAATGGTTGGTGAGGCACATCCAGCACCCTCACCAGCAGGTTTAGCAGATCGAATAATTGGCTTTCTGCCCTAGGGACCTGTTTCCCCATTCGGGCCTGGTCTACCAGGAGTCTCCTTACTCAGTCACCTCGCTTCTTCCTTAGGTGCCTTTCAGTATGACTGTGTGGCAACCGAACTCCCCCGCCGACAGCCACCACACGTGTAGGGTCTGACTAGTGACACCACACCGCGCACGTCCTCCTTCTGCGACTGCACACTGCGCTTCCTCACTTCAGACTGGTTCAGTACTGCCTCCCCTCTGTGCCTGCCACTGCAACCTAGCAACCAGCTTCTCCACCCACCACTAGCTGAGATGTGGAGGCCACACCCCCTCCTGGGTCTGCCCAGGGGTCCCCTCTATGGTGTGTGTGAGAACTAGCCCCTATGTGTCTGTGTGTACACACCCTAGTCAGCCTTTGGGATTACCTGTTTGTACTCATCCAGCATGGATGTAGTACTTAGTGGTGCCTGACCAGGTGAGGGGCGCCACAGTTCCCTGTAAGGTTTTAGCCTGTGTCTGACATCCTCCTTTTAATTGAATTTTACTAATGTTGAACGATCATTCTAGCCACTACTCAATCTAGCATCGGGGTGCTCAGGTACTCATGAGGCTTGGCCGTGTATCGCGGGTGCTCGGTTGTGTCATCCGTGAAACAATGACCACAAAGCAAAGTCTGCTGATGGAAAGTAGACTGGTGATAAATGTTATTTACTAACTAATGTGTGACACAACTCTCTGGTTTAAGGGCAAAAAATTAAAAATTTAAAAATGTCAAAATTTTCGCCAAATTTCCTATATATTTACAAATAAAAGTACAAAATATCAGCCTATATTTACCACTAAAATGAAGTAAAATATGTAATGGAAAAAAAAATCTCAGAATCACTGAGATCCGTTGAAAAGTTCAGGAGTTATAACATCACCAAGTGACGCTGGTCAGAATTGAAAAAAATTGGCCTGGTCAGGAAGTTGAAAACAGACTCAGGGGTGAAGGGGTTAATAGCAATAACGAAAGAAAGAAGAACTATATTCATAAATGATAGAAATACTTAATCATTTAGTCAGGAAAGCAGCCAAAAACAGTGTATGAGATACCCTCCAATCAGGGAAGAATTATTCCAAAACACTGTAGGAAAATATCATAGAATAATTTCTAGCCAATAGGCAATAACTAACTTCTTTTGACAAAATATACAGTGTGTCCACCCATATCCTGTCCACCGCCATTAACATGAGAACGGCAGCAGCTAAAGGAATAGAAGTGGTGTCTGGGTATAGTAAAGTAGCCATGTGCTATGCAAGGAAACCACCTATTGCGCCACCTGGTGGAAAACAACGGAGTTAGCATTCTTATCTTGAAACCGAAACTAGATAGAGAAAAAAAGTGACTTAAAAATTGGAAGGCATTATCAATTCAATACGAATCGACACCTTGCATACAGAAATGCTATGATAAGAATGTGTAAAACTCACAAGGCTGCGGACGTGAAGCGATACCTCATGGAAACCAAGTCATTGGGTATGGTGGCTGCATGGAGTGGCCTCCACGCTCACCTGACCTGACCCTATTGGACTTCTTTCTGTGAGGTCACATCAAACAGCAGGTGTATGCGACCCCTCCACCAACATTGCAGGACCTACGATGACGTTTCACAAATGCTTATGGAAACGTGTCACCTATACCATATTGCACAACGTTCAGCAAGATACAGTATGCTGTCCAGAGTTCAGATGTGCATTGCAGCTGACGGTGGCCACTTTGACCATCAAAGTTAAATGAGCGCCATATGCGTGACCAGCATTCAATGTTTTGGGGGGGGGGTCATGGGTTTCATATCATAGCAGTTCTGTATGCAAGGTGTCAATTCGTATTGAATTGATGATGCCCTACAATTTTTTATTTCACTTTTTTTTCTCTATCTCGTTCAGTTTTCGAGATAAAAATGCTAACTCCGTTGTTTTCCACCAGGTGGCGCTATAGGTGGTTTCATTGTGGAGCGCGTGGCTACTTTACTATACTTAGACACCACTTCTATTCCTATAGCTGCTGCCGTTCTCAAGTTAAAGGGGTGGATCACCCATATTTTTTATTGTCTAGATCGATATTATATTGAGAAACAATGTTTCTCTCAAATACCTTATGTTGTCAATAGTGCCTGTGAGAGGCGCTATTGCAGACCGCTGTTCCCCCGTCCAGTGACGTACCCGTCCAATGCTGCCACGTCACATCCGTGCGGCCGGCTACAGTCTTCCAGACTCTGAGCTGTGAGCGGTGTTTCACTGCTGTCACAGCCCATTTGCTCCCCCCTCCTTCTCCCTCCTCCCTCCTAGCACAGCACGACGCGTCTCCTGCTCCCCCTTCCCTCCTCCCTCCTCCCTCCTAGCACGGCACATCTCCTGCTCCCCCTTCCCTCCTCCCTCCTCCCTCCTAGCACGGCACATCTCCTGCTCCCCCTTCCCTCCTCCCTCCTCCCTCCTAGCACGGCACATCTCCTGCTCCCCCTTCCCTCCTCCCTCCTAGCACGGCACATCTCCTGCTCCCCCTTCCCTCCTCCCTCCTCCCTCCTAGCACGGCACATCTCCTGCTCCCCCTTCCCTCCTCCCTCCTCCCTCCTAGCACGGCACATCTCCTGCTCCCCCCTCCCTCCTCCCTCCTCGCAGAACGCTGCAAGCAAGAGACGTGCTGTGAGGGAGGAGGAGGAGCAGGGAGAAGATGGGCTCAGAACGCAGCCGGCCGCACGGATGTGACGTGGCAGCATTGGACGGGTACGTCACTGGACGGGGAGCAGCGGTCTGCAATAGCGCCTCTCACAGGCACTATTGACAACATAAGGTATTTGAGAGAAACATTGTTTCTCAATATAATATCGATCTAGACAATAAAAAATATGGGTGAACCACCCCTTTAATGGCGGTGGACACACTGTATAGATGCTAGTTAAAAAAAAAGCTGCACACTTGCTAACTACCTATTGGATCAGATTCCCCTGCATGATTTATCTTTTGTCAGCAAAGCAGGTCTTCCTCTTCTGGTCTGATCTGTTGACAGGCCGTCACTTGCAGGTGTCATGCTGAGTGACAGCTGGATCCCCACAGTTAGCTACTGGGGAGCTAGCTGTCTATCAGCATAACATTGCCAGAAACACTCCCTCAACAAAGCAAAGAGGAGCAGGAGAGAAGATGCTGATCTGTCAATGTTACATCATCGAAAACAAGGGAATCACCAGTAGGAGAGGTTTGTGACTGCTCTGGGCTGGCATAAATTGTCAATAGGCAGAACAAGCAGATAGCAACTACTTGAATATTAGTTCTTAATAGTCTATCAGTGTATCATCAGAATATTGCCCAAGTCTGTTTATACCATCAGTGTATTATCAGTGTACAGCCCATGTGTCTGTTTATACTGTCAGTGTATCATCAATGTGTGGGGGGTCAAGGCTATGCCACCCCCCTGCAGAAGTAGCCAGCACACAGAAAGGTTTATCTGCTGTAGTAAAAATACATTGTCACCTGGTGGCCATTTACAAAATACACAATGTGGTAATGACGGCTACCCTGGCACCTGGTTAGGCAGAACAAGGGTTAAGAGAAAAGAGGAGGATAGGACAGGATGTAAAAGGAGGGTAGGAGAGTCCCCAGTAGGAGATAGAGAGAAGAGTCAATACAATTGAATTTGATTAAAGATCCTAAAGGTCAACCTTTTTAACACTAGACACGCTGGGTCCTGCTCTTGAGAGGACTGTGGAACTGCGTCCCCAGAAGAGGGGTTTAGTCCAGTCAGTCGGGGTGGTGTCTGTTTTTTCCTGGATAGGAAAATCCAAAAAAATCCCCTGCGAGACTGAAGGTCGGTGGGCCCTTAACAGAGAAGAGTAGGTCCTGGCCAGAAGCATGAACAAAGGAGCGCTGTCACACTGAGCCCTTCCAAAGCGCAAGCTAATCCCTGTGGGTGAGACGGATTGGCTTAAGGACTATTTGAATCAGTTCCTGCAGCGTGACATCAGATGGGAGAATGAGGGGCCCAGTAGTGTCCGATGGAGCTCAGGTCCCAGGAAAGCGGTCGGCCGTTAAATTAACTGTTGGAGTGGAGTCTGGAGGGAACCCCATTGGGACCAGAAGCGGTGCCCGTGTTATGCGAGTGTAAAAAGTCCCTGTAATGAAGTTCAGTAAAGTTCAATTGTTGGAAGAGAATATACCAGTGTCTGCTTTATTGACTCAGAGAAAGAATGGAAGGCGTCAAAAGTATCCCTGCAGTGGACCGGCGATCGGGAGGCAAGGGGTCACCGAGCGGCTGCGCTGCAGCCTGGCATCTCCTGCACACACGACTACCACTGCCTCCCCTAGCCATTCTACAACTGTACGGCCAGTGTGTCTGTGACGCCCTGACAAAATCAGGGTGTCACAAATGACTGCACCCCTTTTCTAGGTGCAGGAGTCCCTCCTCTTTGGTTACCCATCATAATCCCCACACTGGTACACAACATCAGCCAGGAAAGCCTAGTCACCCCCCCATGACAATAGGAACACACCAGTGGGCGGGGCCAAGTGCATGGTGACGCCCACCTAAGGGTTCTGAGGTGTGACGGGAGGGGCCAGAGTCAGTGAGACGGAGAGACAGAAAGTGACAGGAGTGAAGAGAGGAGTGGGAAGTGACAGGGTAGTCAGGGGTTGGAGCTCCTGGACTACCGGACTACTGAAAAACTGACTAGGTGGTAGTCGGCAGACAGGGCCACAGGCGACGGAGATCCGGTCGCGGGAGACCTTAAGTGGACCGAGACAGGGTTGTAGCCCGCCGGTACCGACAGTGGTAATCTGGTCTGGAGCCATGCACGATAAGGTATCTGGACCCTAGAGCAAGGACAGCTTCACACACCTTACTATTTGACCAGCCAGGGGCAAGATTTCAGGTCTTGTCCCACAGGAGGCCCAGATAGAGCGAGACGGAAGCCCAATGAGAGGGATAGGGCTCCATAATTGCCTGCTAAGATCCCATGGGTCAGTTCTCGCGGGCCACAGCTCCCAACACACAGTATCACCGGGACTGAACTTCCCCATTTCATGCGGAGTAGTTAGCAAAAAGGACACAAACACTAAGTGCAGGAGGAAGGGACCCCTGTCTGCTGTACCAGGGTGTGGGACCCGAACACACCCGCTGGAGGTCCCTGGCAATTTGGTTTACCATCTGGATTATGTGTGAATTTATTCAGGAACTGTGAGTACACCAACACCATCCGGTCCAACCCTGCAGATTGTGCTCCGCAGCGTCATCCCACCTGTATCGGGGCCCCGGGACAATACCTCCCCTACCCGTGGAGGGGATAACATCCAGCTGCCCCACTCCATCGGTCCTGGGCATCACCTCCAGCGGCAGCGGCGGTGTCACCAACAATCACTGCACACCACGGGTGGCGTCACTGACAAAACCTTCCCTATATAATAACCCCCCTTTTCACTTGCGGGCAACACATGGGTGTTCAGGCCCGGGTCCGGCTTCCCCTCGAGCCACCGCCACGACCTCGGATCCGAGCATCTCGAGCAGCCCCCCTGCCGTAGTTTGTCCTCCTGCCCGCAACTACTTGGCGTCACGAACAGGATACTTACCCCATCCACTAACCTGGGTGAAGTGCGCCTTTCCTGGACTGTTGACTATTGAAACGCTGCAATTTTTCGGACTGCCACCATCTTGCCCACCATTTCGGCACCAAAAAGGACAAGCTCACCATCTTCATCCCTGAAAAGAGTGCGTGTCTGAAGCTCCGCCCACCTTCCGGTGAACGCAGCCGGAACCCGGTAACCTCCGGAGCAGGAAGTAGCAAAGGACAGTGGGTCCCGCGAGACTGCTGTTGAAAACCAAGGGGGAGGGTGAGAGTGTGGCATGTGACCAGAGCTGATAAACTGCAGAGACGCCAGGACTCTGCAGAAATCCTGGACACCAAAGCGGCAGGATGTCAGCGCAGCCCTGCAGATGGTGCCCGGAAAGTCCCGTCCAACGGGACCGCTGACTGGGTGGAGGAACAGACCAAGAGGATGTGTCGGAAAGTCAGGGCCCAAGTGTACCTTATGCTGTCGGAGTGGACGTCGGAGATGAAGGACCTGGCTGCAACCATTCAGGTGCGTGAAGTGGAGATGACCTCTGAGGATCGGGTAAGCGGAGACCCATGCCCTTATCTTCCCCAGGAACCGGCCTGCCCGACTGAGGGACCTGGCCCGCTCCGGTCCGCCACGCCACTTCCTTCACCACCCCTGACCCGCAGCCAACGTCCCGACCGACCCGTTGCCTCAGCCTGCGGCAGCGGAACCCGTAGCATCCGTGAAGAAGGATCCAGCTACTGGGTCCTCAGGCCTTGTCCTCACCAGCACTTGTCCCGGCCCTGAGCTAGGCCACACCACCGATGACATCCGTCCCGGCCCCGAGCCTGGCTGCACTGCTGACGACATCTGACCCGGCCTCGAGCCAAGCCGCAGCGCCGATGACATCTGACCCGACCCCGAGCCTGGCCACACCGCTGATGACGTCTGTCCCGGCCCGGAGCCAGGCCAGTGCCACTACGCAGGCGGCACCCGTCCTTGTCTCTACTCAGGCTGCCGCGCCAATAGCTTCCAGGCTTCCCGTCACGGCTGTGGAGCAGCTGTTGTGTTCCTGCAAGAGTGAGGAGCAGCCCGCTGATCGATGGGGCCCACGGCAACATGAGAGGCCGGTTGTAGCCGGCGCCAAGGGCATCCGAGCGGGCCTGACTCCTGAGCAGGAGGAGGAGCACGGGAACCGTGCCCCATACTGGAAGCGGCAGCAGCAGCTCCGCAGGGAGATAGCCGCTTGGGAGGAAAAGAGAGCTGTAGTGATTGCCCGGACCTACCGAGAAAAAGACTGTCTGCGGTAAGCCACTTTCCGGGTTAGGGGCCCGACCTACAGAGGACAGATCCGCCACTTTGACCCCCGAAAATGGTGGGGGTTCATCTACGAACCGGGACTGGAAGCCGAAAGTTTTGTGTCCCGGAGGGATGTAGCCCCTCATTTGCCTACTGGACATCCAGATCGGGATCTGGAACCTGGCGACTTAGTAAGCTACATCCAGCATTGTGGAGAACGGGGGTGGTTTGCCCTGGATATAAAAAAATGGGCGATGGTTGATGAAAAGCCATGCCTCGCCTCCCACCGTCACCTTCACCAAAATAAGAAGAAGGAGTAAATCGGTAGTGGAACCCGGCTACCTCCTTTCCCCTGTTTAACCCCTACTTTCCTCGTTTGTTTTTATGGACTATGGCCTCAGGACTGGCAGAAGCCACCCAAAAACTTTCTTGGGTTCTTGTAAATAGCCCCATTTGCCTTCTTGTTCCTCTGCCCACCAGGACTGTGACACCCACTGGAGAGGACTGGTTGGAGGAAGGGCCTGCGGTAGAGTCAGCCGAGGCTTAGTCACCACTGAAACCGGTGGCTAACCTCCAAGCCAGAGGATTCTGGGACACTGGGACTCTTTGGGGTGGACTGGTGGAATGGAATTGTTTGCAATGTTTAAGTGGTATGCCTCCCTGTCAAGGGATGAAATGTATATAATGTTTTATGTTATACCTTTTTACATTTGCAGAAGCAGTTTAATAAATGTCAGTGGCCGGACAGCCCGAGGACGGGCTGTGTTCTACCAAGTGGGGAGTGTGATGCCCTAAGAAAATCAGGGTGTCACAGATGACTGCACCCCTCTTCTAGGTGCAGGAGTCGGTTTACCATCTGGACTCTGTGTGAATTTATTCAGGAACTGTGAGTACACCAACACCATCTTGTCCAATCCTGCAGATTGTGCTCCGCAGCGTCATCCCACCTGTATCGGGGCCCCGGGACAACACCTTACCTCCTTATAGAACCCCAACATGTTGGTTAGGGGCACTATGTCACATTTTCAGAGCCCCTAAGGTATCAAAACATAAGAACCCTCACAAGTGACCCCATTTTGGAAACTATACTCTTCAAGGAATTTATGTAGGGTTGTGTTGAGCATTTTGAACCCATAGGTGCTTCACAGAACTTTTTAAAATGTGGAAAATTATGGTTAAATGTTATTTTATCCCAACTTTTTTAAATTTGACTGAATAATAGAAGAAAATAGATCTGTAACTTGTTCAACAATTACTCCTGAACACACCGATAGCCCATACATGGTCAAAAACTAATGTTTGGGCAGATGGCAGTTAAAAAAAGTGATAATTGAATTTTGGAACAAAAATTTGGATAACATGTTGCATTTGCAGAGTCCCTGAGGTGCCAAAAATGTAGAAACATCCACATGTGACTAGAGATGAGCGATCCTGCCAAGGATCGGATTGGTTCAGGATCGCTGATCCCGCCTGAGATCGCCAATCGGATTGTCGATCCTAGCCGAACCCATTAAATTTAATGGGAGGCAAATATTATGTGCTCTAAAATGGTGTAGGGAGACCGTAAAAGAAAGAAAATAAAAAAAAAGAGTTAAACTAGTACATACTTATTGAGTCTCCCTGCAGCTGCAGTGCTACTTCCAGGGATGATAATTATCCCTAATGCATATTCACTGCTTTCCTCTTCCACTGGCTGTCGTTGGACCACACCCCCACCCTCTGAGACAGCGTATGTGATTAATTGGAATCACAAACGCTGTCTGTGACCTTACACTGGTGATAAATAAATAAAAATGTCGTAGGGTCCCCCTGCATTGATACCAGCACAGATAAAGCTATGGCTACAAGCTGCAGCCCCCAGCCATGCACTTATCTTGGCTGTGTATCAAAATAAGAGGAACCGCATGCGGCTTTTTTTTTAAATATTTAAATCATCTAAAAAATCGGCGTGCAGGCCTCCCCAATTTTGATATCCAGCTAAGATAAGGCCCGACAGCCGGGGGCTGGTATTTCCAGGCTGGGGAAAGCCATGCTTATGGGGCCCCGCCCAGCCTAAAAATAGCAGCCTGCAGCCGCCCAGGATTGTCGCATCCATTAGATGCAACGATCCCGGAACTTTACATGGCTCTTCCCAATTTACCTGGAGCGGTGGCAATCGTGGTAATAAGACGTTAATGACAGCTGTGAGCTGCCACTAAGCACTGGATTAATGATGCATAGGGTTCTATGAGACCCCTCCACCAGTAATCCTATAAGTAAAAAGAAATCCACACAAACACACAGAAAAATCCTTTATTTGAAATAAAAAACAAAAAATACACTCTTTCCCCACCCCAAAAAGACCCAGGTCTGACGTAATCCATACAAGGTAACATGATGACTCCAGCTCTGCTAGATCTGAAGGCACCTCAGGGGACATCAATGAACTCAGTTCCCTCACCTCAGAAAGTCCCCTGAGGTCAGGTTACCTGTGGTCACAGGTGGAGGTCCATGGGAACCTCCAGCAAGGACAGCAACTAACCTGAGTGACGCCACCGCTCATCACTGAGGCTTAGCTCTGCCCGAAGCTTACAATGGGCGGTCATTGTTCTATGGGCGCGCTGTGCCTTCAGATCTAGCAGAGCTGGAATCATTGTGGGACCTCGTGTGAATTATATCGGACCTGGGTCTTTTGAGGGTTAATAAAGTGGTGAAAGAGTGTGCTTTTTGTATATTTGTATTTTCAATAAGCATGTGAGGTTATTGATACTGGTAGACTTTATAATCACTTCTAATCAATGGGTAGCGTGAGCACACATGGCGGTTCCCTTGTTGGCTTAATGTAATGTCCCTGTTTTTAGTGGTGAGGGGTAGAAGAGAGGTTATTTTATTCCCTGATGGTCTAGGACAGTGCTTTTCAGACGGAGGTGCCCCCTAGTTGATGATTAGAAGCAGCTGGGAGTGGTGATAAACTGCACAATCTCAAAGATTCATCAGACATGTTTGTGGTGGTAAATGATCTCGAAATTGGAAAGGTCCAGGATTTGGGCGCTCACTTTACCCAATGCTTGATCCTAGTTTGCCTTTTTGCTCTGGGAAAGCCCACCCCAAATCCTGGAGTTTTCTAATTTTGAGAGCATTTACCACCACAGACTTATCAGATGAAGGGTAATTACGGATCTGAGATATTGTGAATAAATCATAATCATATCCACATGCCTTATGGTATGCAGTTGCTTTGTGCCACCTCTGTGCCAGCAGCCGAGCTGCTCGGATCCGAATCCGCGGTGGCTCGAGGGGTCTCCGGATCCAGGGGGTCGTGCGGCCACTCAAATGAAGGGGGTATTTACAGGGCATTGTGGTAGAGTTCGTGACGCCACCCGTGGTATGTGGTAATTTGAAGTACCACCACTGCAGTTTGGGAATACCCGGGGGTGATGGAATGGGGCAGCCAGGTGTTAGAACCCTCCACGGGTAGGCGGAATGCCCCGGGACTCGGTGATGGTGAGGGGGGAGTGCCGTTGGGTGTAAAGGGGGTCACTTGCGTACTCACTCAGTCCATTAAGCTGACACCGACAAACTGGATAAACCAAAGTTCTTTATACCGCTGCCGCTAAGGAAAGCTAGTTCGGTGCTGCCTGGTTATCCGTGACCTCCCTCCTGGCACTAAGTTTACTTCTCTGTTGGTCCTGGTAGTATGGAACTTGCCAGGTCCCACTCCCCACTATGGCTAAGTGTGGGAGCTTGCTTTCAGGGTTCACGCTGGGATTTCCTGGACCGTTTTAGAGGAAAGTCCTATCCCCCTCGCTGCGCTAGTACCCCGATTTTGGAGCGGGTGGAGAGCGGATCTTAAAGGCTCCGTTCTTGTCGAGTAAATTGTCGGGTTGCCTGAAGCTACTCCCTGACCTAGGGTCCACGTACCCCTTCATGCCCTGGTCCCAGCCCAGTGATGGTGCAAGGCCGCCGCCTGTCCTCCTCGACAGTTCCGTGCCCCTTACCACGATCCCCTGTGACCGAGGGTCCAGCTCCTCTAGGCCCTGACTACCGTCTGCCACCTAGATAGCTTCCTAGGAGCCCTGCTCCTGATCTCCTCTCTAATTCACTTCCAACACAACACTCTCTCTACTCCTGACACTGCTGACCTCCCCTAACCAACCCCCCAAGTGGGCGACCCTATTCCACTCAGGCCGTCCACTGTTGTGTCTGGTGGGTGTGGTGCAGAGTGTACCTAGGATTTGATTAGCTGATGTAGGCAACACCATGTAGTTGGGGACCCATAACCAAGAAGGAGGTGGATATTGCACGAGAGGGCAGATTGTGCAATACCCTGTGACGACCTGATAGTCCAGGGGCATCACATTCCACTTGGTTAAACGTAGCTCGTCCTCGAGCTACAGGACATCAGAGGTTTTATTTTTTTTCAAAACTGCAAAAGTAGGAAAAGAACATGTTTATTTACAAGATTCATCCCACATTAGGGAGGCTGGGTACTTAAACGCTACGTAACTCTTAAGTTCATCAATTCAACTGTGGAACGCTACCGGTTAGGTTAGCAGCGGAGGCTCAACCTGCTCCGTTGCACCCTCTTCCTGTGACAGTCCAGTTCCAATGTCCCGGATCCCATTAACCCGCCACCCAAACAACCTGACCTCCTGCATACCTATTGTGGGTCCGTGACCAGGTCAAGGTCCCGGGTGTTGTAAAAGACGACTCTGGTGGGCACAGGAGGTGCAACTATTTACAATACACAAGTCTGTGTTGGTCACAACCAGTCCTATGACTATGGTCCATTTTACTACTAACATTGGTGCATAAATACAACGTCCATGCACCTGGGGTACACACTATAAAATCTTCTTTCCAATCAGGTAACTTTCTCTGTTCATTCAAACCTTGTTGATTAAAACACTTATTTTCTAACATTTTCTCTATATGAAAAATAACAAACTTTGTAAAATAATAACAGAAACACAGATACCTAACAGTTTACATTTGCATATTACAGGTACCATTAATATTCTTCCATGTACCTCCGTGGGGGCTGACCAAAGTTAACGTAGGTCGACCTTCTCAACTCTAGACCCTCTCCCCCCACTCTTGACATGGCAATGTTTTCTACGGGTTCCTCGCCCTCAGTAGTAGGTGTAGCTGGTAGGACTCTACGTGTGCGTGTCAAGGGTACAGGTGCTACTCTAGATGCTAAAGTGGGTGCAGTGTCAGTAAGCCTTTCCTGTTCTGGTTGTTCCACGGGTTGTGGGAATGTTAACACAGGGACTATTACTGCTCCATTCTGCATAGGCCAATCTTCCAGAAAGTCACCTAGAATGGTACGGATAATTCTCTTCTTTCCGTCCACTACTTGAGGTTGGGGCTGAGGTTCATCTGCTACCTTAATGGCTATGGACATTTTTTAGATGGTCTCGGGAGACAGTAGCCGTGGTCCTTCCCTAATCCTTGCTGATCAGGCAGGTCTTCTGGTTGTCGAAGTTGGATGGTTGTACCACATATGGCTCCTTTTCCCACTGATCATCCATTTTGTGCAGCTTTCTCTTCCTTTTCAGCACAATCTCGCCTGGTGAGAAAGGGTTGGCTTTTGCCTGCTTGTTAAAGTTCCTCTCTTGCCATTCTCTGGTTTGATTCAAACTTTCTTCAACGCACTTTTGAATCTGTTTATACTGGATCTGGCGACGTGAGTCCCAATCCACTCCGGGCAAGTAGGTTTCAGGCAACTCGGCCTCCATCTCTAAGTCCACTGTGAGTCTTCCAGGTCTGGCCCTCATCAGGTAGGCCGGGGTGCATTTGGTGGATATCACCGGAATGTTGTTATAGATGTCCACCAGGTCTGGTAGCTTTTCAGGCCACTGGTTCCGCTCTTCAAGGGGAAGAGTTTTCAGCAGATTGATCACTAGGTGGTTCATCTTTTCGCACATCCCATTCGTCTGTGCATGATAGGGTGTGGTGCGCCCTTCTTGCACCCATACAGGTTACAGAACTCCTGGAAGATTTCAGCCTCAAATGCTGGACCTTGATCAGTAAAGACTCGATCGGGATACCCATGCGGCCTACAAAAGTGCGCTTGGAACGCCTTTGCCGCTGTGCTGGCAGTCAGCAGATCTTTAACAGGTACCACCACCAGAAACCGAGAGTAGTGGTCCACCATCGTGAGCGCGTAAGTATATCCACTCCTGCTGGGGGTCAACTTGACATGATCCAGGGCCACAATCTCGAAGGGTTGTTGGGTAACTATTGCCTGGAGTGGTGCTCACTGGCTGGTGCCGTCTTGCCTCCTCAAGGCACAGGGACTGCAATTCTGACACCAGGCTTCTATGGAGTCTCTCATTCCTATCCAGTAGAAGTGACTCCTCAGCAACATCTCCAACTTCTTCCATCCAAAGTGCCCAGCTCCATCATGGTACGCTTCCAACACCACCGAAACATACGCCCGAGGTATCACGATCTGGCAGATCCTCTCATGTGTCTTGGGGTTGGTTAGGCTTCTACACAGTTTGCCTTGGTGGAGATAGAGCTGACTCCTGTCCTGCCACAGTTTTCTGGCTTCCTCCGGGGCGCTTGGCTCAAGACGGGCATCAGCTCTGGCCAGCAACACTTTAACTAATCTGATTGCAGGGTCCCTATCTTGGGCTTCTTGCCAACCGTGATGAGGCAATGGATCACAAGTCATTTCTTGTTGATGGGTACATGGTCGAGGCCGCTCCATGGGAGTGGGCTGATGGAACGCAGGCAATTCAAACTCCTCCAGGTCATCTTCATCCTTCCCATCATCAAGCAGATGGGGCATCCTAGACAGTGCATCAGCGTTAGTGTTCTTGCGGCCAGCCCTGTATTTTATAAAATCATAATTCACCAACCTTGCGACCCAGCGCTGTTCCAAGGCTCCCAGCTTCACCGTATCCATGTGAGTCAACGGGTGCCAGGAACTCCAGCTTGAAAGAACTATAGTTCTCTGGGTTCCTCTCCGTGGGCCTTAACTTCCTGCTAGCGTAGGCTATCACCTTCTTTTTGCCCTTCTGCACCTGTGACAGGACGGCTCCAAGCCCTACATTACTAACATCCGTATACAGTATAAACGGGAGACCGTAGTCGGGATACGCCAGAATGTCATCCCCTGTCAGAACAGACTTCATCTGCTGAAAGGAATCTTCTTGTTCCTTGCCCCATTGGAACGGAGGGCCCGAGGACTTGCCATGCACGGGTTGTCCCACCAGAAGGTCTTGCACGGGGGCCACCATCTGCGTGTACCCCTTGACAAACCTCCGATAATACCCCATCAGTCGCAGGAACTGCCTCACCTCTCTGACGGTGTTGGGCCTTGGCCAGTTCTGGATAGCTGTAATTTTCTCTGGATCCGGGGCCACACCTTCAGCACTGACCACATGCCCCAAGTACTGTACCTTTGGCTTCAGCAGGTTGTACTTGGATGGCTTGAGATTCATCCCATACTTGGACAATGCCTCGAATACCTCTGTCAGGTGTTCCAGGTGCGCCTCGTACGTCTTGGAGTATACAATGACGTCGTCCAGATACAGCAAGACCGTCTCGAAATTGCAGTGGCCCAAGCAGCACTCCATGAGCCTCTGGAACGTCCCCGGTGTGTTGCACAGCCCGAATGGCATGCTATTGAATTCGCACAGTCCCATCGGGGTAGCGAACACGGTTTTCTCCCGGTCTTCCTCGGCAACAGCCACCTGCCAGTATCCGCTAGTGAGATCAAGGGTAGAAAAGTAAGTAGCAGATTTCAGAGCAGCCAACGACTCCTCAATGCGAGGCAAGGGGTAGGCATCTTTGTACGTGATCTTATTAATTTGTCAGTAGTCTACACACATTCTCATGGTACCATCCTTCTTCTTCACAGGTACCAGTGGGGCGGCCCAGGGACTGCAGCTATCACAGATTACTCCAGCTTCTTTCATGCTCCTAAGCATACAGTCAGGGCCAGAAATATTTGGACAGTGACACAAGTTTTGTTATTTTAGCTGTTTACAAAAACATGTTCAGAAATACAATTATATATATAATATGGGCTGAAAGTGCACACTCCCAGCTGCAATATGAGAGTTTTCACATCCAAATCGGAGAAAGGGTTTAGGAATCATAGCTCTGTAATGCATAGCCTCCTCTTTTTCAAGGGACCAAAAGTAATTGGACAAGGGACTCTAAGGGCTGCAATTAACTCTGAAGGCGTCTCCCTCGTTAACCTGTAATCAATGAAGTAGTTAAAAGGTGTGTGGTTGATTATAGGTGTGTGGTTTTGCATTTGGAAGCTGTTGCTGTGACCAGACAACATGCGGTCTAAGGAACTCTCAATTGAGGTGAAGCAGAACATCCTGAGGCTGAAAAAAAAGAAAAAATCCATCAGAGAGATAGCAGACATGCTTGGAGTAGCAAAATCAACAGTCGGGTACATTCTGAGAAAAAAGGAATTGACTGGTGAGCTTGGGAACTCAAAAAGGCCTGGGCGTCCACGGATGACAACAGTGGTGGATGATCGCAGCATACTTTCTTTGGTGAAGAAGAACCCGTTCACAACATCAACTGAAGTCCAGAACACTCTCAGTGAAGTAGGTGTATCTGTCTCTAAGTCAACAGTAAAGAGAAGACTCCATGAAAGTAAATACAAAGGGTTCACATCTAGATGCAAACCATTCATCAATTCCAAAAATAGACAGGCCAGAGTTAAATTTGCTGAAAAACACCTCATGAAGCCAGCTCAGTTCTGGAAAAGTATTCTATGGACAGATGAGACAAAGATCAACCTGTACCAGAATGATGGGAAGAAAAAAGTTTGGAGAAGAAAGGGAACGGCACATGATCCAAGGCACACCACATCCTCTGTAAAACATGGTGGAGGCAACGTGATGGCATGGGCATGCATGGCTTTCAATGGCACTGGGTCACTTGTGTTTATTGATGACATAACAGCAGACAAGAGTAGCCGGATGAATTCTGAAGTGTACAGGGCTATACTTTCAGCCCAGATTCAGCCAAATGCCGCAAAGTTGATCGGACGGCGCTTCATAGTACAGATGGACAATGACCCCAAGCATACAGCCAAAGCTACACAGGAGTTCATGAGTGCAAAAAAGTGGAACATTCTGCAATGGCCAAGTCAATCACCAGATCTTAACCCAATTGAGCATGCATTTCACTTGCTCAAATACAGACTTAAGACGGAAAGACCCACAAACAAGCAAGACCTGAAGGCTGCGGCTGTAAAGGCCTGGCAAAGCATTAAGAAGGAGGAAACCCAGCGTTTGGTGATGTCCATGGATTCTAGACTTAAGGCAGTGATTGCCTCCAAAGGATTCGCAACAAAATATTGAAAATAAAAATATTTTGTTTGGTTTTGGTTTATTTGTCCAATTACTTTTGACCTCCTAAAATGTGGAGTGTTTGTAAAATGTGTACAATTCCTACAATTTCTATCAGATATTTTTGTTCAAACCTTCAAATTAAACGTTACAATCTGCACTTGAATTCTGTTGTAGAGGTTTCATTTCAAATCCAATGTGGTGGCATGCAGAGCCCAACTCGCGAAAATTGTGTCACTGTCCAAATATTTCTGGACCTAACTGTATCTTTGGCACATTGGTAATGGGCAGGTGGTATGGGCCTATACCTCTCTTTGATAGGTGGGTGAGTGCCTGTGAAAATAGAGAGGAAGCCCTGCGTCACCGGTGAGTAGGTGCACGGAAGTAAAAAACAATAGCCAAGGAGGGTAACCCCGGCACACTACAACCCCCAAAAAAGGACGTATGATGGTATTATGCTGTATTCTTTATTTAGAAGCAAAAAATGGAAAATATGTACACGCAATTCGTCCACAATAGGTCGACGTTTCGGCAGTAAGCCTTCGTCAGACTGGACTTTTTTTATCGGGATTGATATGTTAGATACAAAAATCTCCGCAATAGGTAGGTCATACCGTTTGGGAAGCCTTCAACTAGGAGTAATGAGGTATAGGCGAGCGTTGTGTACTGTATCACTTAAGGGTCGTTCTTGTAATAGGGTCACGCCACAGTGGCCTCAGCTATGGGCTGTATGGCAATAATATGCGGCTGAATTAAATCTCTAAGAGACTGGCCAGCAGTGTCCTGCAAGTAGCTTTGGTAGAGGGTGATTGTGTGGTCACATTGGTGTGATTATGCACAGTCTTGTGCCTGCATAACAAGGTAAACGGTCTGTATGTACGATATAACCGGTAGAACCGGAAAAGGAAAAGACCGGAGTCCTGTGCTGCCGCTAGACGTGTGGGCTTGTGTGAGGGTCCTTTTTTGGGGGTTGTAGTGTGCCGGGGTTACCCTCCTTGGTGAGTGCATGTGATGTTGTACCCCTTTTATCCGCCCAAAATCAAGTGGATGTTTACTAAAGACCTGCTCATACTCATGGAGAACCCTGTAGACCCCTTGATTATGATGTGCGGGTGTAGAGTCAGTGCCCACGTGTAGTTCCTGACACCACTTCTCTAACGGTCCCTGGGGACTGTCAGTGGGGGGCTGATCGGACTGGCCTGGGGAACCTGTTGCATGTATGGCATCTGCATTGACTAAAAACAGCTTGGCAATAGTGGCATACCTGGGTAGTGTGATCTCTTCTTCCCCACAGTTCAACACTCGCACGGGTACTCTCCCCTTTCGGACATCAACTACCCCCCTGGCCATAAACACGGTGGGCCAATGCTCTGAAGGCAGGGGTTCTACTGCTGCCTGGTAATCCTGTCCACAGGAGCCTACAGCTGCCCTGCACCATATCATCATTTCACTTCGCGGGGGCACTACAAGAGGGGCCACATCCATTACCCACACACTACCTATCTCACCTCCAGAGAGATTTACCTGTTGCCGCTGCATGAGGGCTCAGATCTCACGTTGCAGGACTCTCTGCCGCTCTGCTCCTGCGGTCTCAGACAGCTGTTGAAGCAAAAACAATACTTCTCCCATACAGTTTTCAATGACATTTGTGCCTAAAATGATCTTAGGGTTCCGATCACTAGGGTCATTCTGTACGACTATGAGACCTTGCCTCTCCAACTCTACCCGGCCCACCTTAATGGTCTCCTCCTTGAACCCGATTTGAGTCACTGGTAACCCGTTGACGGCATAGATGGTAATGCTGTCATTTGGTGGGGTGAGTTCATCGTCAAGCCAAAATTTCTTAAACAGTATATAGGGAATAGTTGTTACCTGGGAGTCGGTATCAAGGAGTGCAGAGGTCAGGATCCCATCCAAGGTGATGGAAACGATGGGCCGTCCCCCTACATACTGCTCTCGCCAGTCCGCTGGGCCTTGAGAGTTTATTCCTGGGGATTGGCCCTTGGCACCAGGGGTTGCCCGTTTAAAGGACAGCTCCACGCATAATGGCCAGTCTTGTTACACTTATAACAAACAGGTGTCCATACCAGTCACTGTCCTGTCCTTTGTACGCCGGGGTCCTCTTCCTCATCCAGGTAATGTCCTCTGGGCAGTCGGCTAGTTGGATCTCTCTTGTCGTGATGGCCTTGGGCTTGAGTGGCATCGCCTCCAAGATCCTTGCGACGTCGCTACTTAGCTGCTGCACCTGGGAAGACAAATAGCTGATTCCGCCTCCACGCACTACCGGGGAAGTTGGCTCCGGCAGTGCCAAGGCAGGATGCTTCACATGCAACGGGGATGTACCAGCTTGCCAGGACGGGAGTGGAGTGTCAGGAGCCTCCGGGGGCTGCAGGGCTTTGATTGCCCGCTCCTTTAAAGTGGCGAAGTCCAAATAGATGTTCTAGGGCCCACAGCCGGAGCTGCTTATGGTCTTCCACTGATCCTAGGCCCTGCAGGAACTGCTCCACCAGCATTTTGTTCCCCTCTGGCTCTTCAATATTGTTGGTCAGTCTCA
Organism: Anomaloglossus baeobatrachus; assembly: GCF_048569485.1. Lineage (NCBI taxonomy): Eukaryota > Metazoa > Chordata > Amphibia > Anura > Aromobatidae > Anomaloglossus > Anomaloglossus baeobatrachus. The sequence goes on along the minus strand of NC_134354.1, from coordinate 417,440,983 downwards.
GGGTCCGTAGCACCGCTTGTAACTTTAAGGCATAATCCCTAATGCTGTCTTGGGGCCGTTGTTTACAGCTATAGAACCTCATCCTCAGCTCAGCTTCAGTGCGGGTCTCAAATGCAGCTCCCAGTCTCTTAAAGATGGCGGGTACCGAGACCCGATCCTCCTCAGTCCATGTCTCCACTTCCAATTCGGCAGCGCCGGTCAGCTGCCCTAGTACCACAGACGCCCGCTGCCATCCGGTTAGGGCGTACATATTGAGGACATTACATATCTTCCTCTTGAACCCCTGCAGCGCATCTGGTCGGCCATCATACTGTGGGAGCCAGGCAGCGCCAGGCACATAGGGCAAGGTTATCGGCATTATGGGCACAACCGCCACGGGTCCCGGAGCCACCGCTCCTGCGGCCGGAGCAGTGTCCGCCGCACCGGTGTTACCCTGGTCGGGTGGACTTCCATCTTCTGGCGCAGACATTCTCGCGCTCCCCCTCGGTTTTTACTCAGCACTCTTTCACTGCTGTGGCCCTTTGAGAACTTCCGGTTCCGGGCTCACTCTCAGGACGATGGGCGGGGCTTTGGCTTCGCCCGCTTTTGTGGAGAAGACAGCGTTTTGGTGCCAAAAGGTGGCTGAAGATGGCGAATTGGCGGGAAACGGGGATTTTGTCTCGTGGTTTCAACGTCTAGGGCGCACGTCACCCAGGTAAGTGGGTCCTGCTCGTAACCTGTTCATGACGCCAGGAATTTGAGGTATGCCGCCCCCGTGCCAGCAGCTGAGCTTCTCGGATCCGGATCCGCGGTGGCTCAAGGGGTCTCTGGACCCGGGGGTCGTGCGGCCACTCAAATGAAGGGGGTATTTACAGGAGATTTTGTTAGAGTTCGTGACGCTACCCGTGGTATGTGGTAATTTGGAGTACCACCACTGCAGTTGGGAATATCCGGGGGTGATGGAATGGGGCAGCCAGGTGTTAGAAGAACCCTCCAAGGGTAGGGGGAATGCCACGGGACTCGGTGATGGTGAGGGGGGAGTGCCGTTGGGTGCGAAGGGGGTCACTTGCGTACTCACTCAGTCCATTAAGCTGACACCGACAACTGGATAAACCAAAGTTCTTTATACCGCTGCCACTGAGGGGAGTTAGTTCGGGTCCCGTCCCCAATGGTGCTGCCTGGTGATCCGTGACCTGCCTCCTGGCATTAAGTTTACTTCTGTGTTGGTCCCGGTAGTATGGAGCTTGCCGGGTCCCGCTCCCCACTATGTCTAAGTGTGTGAGCTTGCTCTCAGGGTTCACGCTTGGGATTTCCTGGACCGTTTTAGTGGAAAGTCCTATACCCCTCATTGCGCTAGTACCCCGATTTTGGAGCGGGTGGAGAGCGGATCTTAAAGGCTCCGTTCTTGTCCGGTAAATTGTCAAGTTGCCTGAAGCTACTCCCTGACTTACGGTCCATGTACTCCGTCGTGCCCTGGTCCCAGCCCGGTGATGGTGCAAGAGCGCCGGCTGTCCTCCTTGACCGTTTCGTGCCCCTTGCACGATCCCCTGTGATCGAGGGTCCAGCTCCTCTAGGCCCAGACCACAGTCTGTCACCTAGATAGCTTCCTAGAAGCTCTGCTCCTGACCTCCTCTCTCCTTCACTTCCAACACAACACTCTCTCTACTCCTGACACTCCTGACCTCCTCTAACCAACCCCCCAAGTGGGCAACCCTATTCCACTCAGGCCATCCACTGGTGTGTCTGGTGGGTGTGGTGCAGAGTGTACCTAGGATTTGATTAGCTGATGTAGGCAACACCATGTAGTTGGGGACCCATAACCAAGAAGGAGGTGGATATTGCACGGGAGGGCAGATTGTGCAATACCCTGTGACGACCTGATAGTCCAGGGGCGTCACACCTTCCTTACAGTGACTACAACAACACAGATAGACATAGCAGCCCAGATATAGCGTGCAGCAGCCCAGATAGACATAGCACCCCAGATAGACATAGCACCCCAGACACAGAATACAGCACCCTAGATATTATACCCAGATAGACAGAGCACCTCAGGCACAGCGTGCAGCAGCCCAGATATAATACCCGATAGATCTAGCACCCCATACACAGTGTGCAGCAGCGCATATATAATGCCCAAATAGACATAGCGCCGTAGACACAGCGTGCAGCAGCCCAGATAGGACCCAGATAGACTTTGCACCCCACACATAGCGTGCAGCAGCGCAGATATAATTCCCAGATAGACATAACACCCCAGACACAGTGTGCAGCAGTACAGATATAATGCCCAGATAGACATAGCGCCCTAGACACAGCGTGCAGCAGCCCAGATAGGACCCAGATAGACAGCACCCCAGACACAGCGCGCAGCACCCCAGATATAATACCCAGTTAGACATAGCACAGCAGACACAGTGTGCAGCAGCCCAGATATAATAGCCAGATAGACATAACACCCCGACACAGTGGGCAGCAGCCCAGATATAATGCCCAGATAGACATAGCACCCCAGACACAGCGTGCAGCAGCCCAGATATAATACCCAGATAAACATAGCACCCCAGAAACAGAGCGCAGCACCCCAGATATAATACCCAAATAGACATAGCACCCGAGACACAGCGTGCAGCAGCCCAGATATAATACCCAGATAAACAAGCACCCCAAAAACAGCGCGCAGCACCCCAGATATAATGCCCAGATAGACATAGCACCCCAGACACAGCGTGCAGCAGCCCAGATATAATACCCAGATAAACAAGCACCCCAGACACAGCGTACAGCAGCCCATATATAATACCCAGATAGACATAGCACCCCAGATATAATACCCAGATAGACATAACACCCCAGACACAGCGTGCAGCAGCCCAGATATAATACCCAGATAGACATAGCAGCCCAGATATAATACCCAGATAGACATAGCATCCCAGACACAGCATGCAGCACCCCAGATATAATGCCCAGATAGACATAGCACCCCAGACACAGCGTGCAGCAGCCCAGATATAATACCCAGATAGACATAGCACCCCAGACACAGCGTACAGCAGCCCATATATAATACCCAGATAGACATAGCACCCCAGATATAATACCCAGATAGACATAGCACCCCAGACACAGCGTGCAGCAGCCCAGATATAATACCCAGATAGACATAGCAGCCCAGATATAATACCCAGATAGACATAGCATCCCAGACACAGCATGCAGCACCCCAGATATAATGCCCAGATAGACATAGCACCCCAGACACAGCGTGCAGCAGCCCAGATATAATACCCAGATAGGCATAGTACCCCAGACAGAGCGTGCAGCAGCCCAGATATAATGCCCAGATAGACATAGCACCCCAGACACAGCATGGAGCAGCCCAGATATAATACCCAGATAGACATAGCACCCAAGACACAGCGTACAGCAGCCCATATATAATACCCAGATAGACATAGCACCCCAGACACAGCGTGGAGCAGCCCAGATATAATAGCCAGATAGACATAGCACCCCAGACACAGCATGCAGCAGCCCAGATATAATACCCAGATATACATAGCACCCCAGATATAATACCCAGATAGACATAGCACCCCAGACACAGCGTGCAGCAGCCCAGATATAATACCCAGATAGACATAGCAGCCCAGATATAAGACCCAGATAGACATAGCACCCCAGACACAGCGCGCAGCACCCCAGATATAATACCCAGATAGACATAGCACCCCAGACACTGTGCAGCAGCCCAAATATAATACCCAATTAGACACAGCACCCCAGACACAGCGTACAGCAGCCCATATATAATACCCAGATAGACATAGCACCACACACACTGTGCAGCAGCCCAGATACAATATCCAGACAGACATAGCACCCCAGACACAGCCCGCAGCACCGCAGATATAATGCTCAGATAGACATAGCACCCCAGACACAGTGTACAGCAGCTCAGATATAATACCCAGATAGACACAGCACCCCAGACACAGCGCGCAGTACCCCAGATACAATACCCAGATAGACATAGCACCCCAGATATAATGCCCAGATAGACATAGCACCCCAGACACAGCGTGCAGCAGCCCAGATATAATACCCAGATAGACATAGTGCCCCAGACAGAGCGTGCAGCAGCCCAGATATAATGCCCAGATAGACATAGCACCCCAGACACAGCGTGGAGCATCCCAGATATAATACCCAGATAGACATAGCACCCCAGATATAATACCCAGATAGACATAGCACCCCAGACACAGCTTGCAGCAGCCCAGATACAATACCCAGATAGACATAGCACCCCAGATATAATACCCAGATAGACACAGCACCCCAGACACAGCGCGCAGTACCCCAGATACAATACCCAGATAGACATAGCACCCCAGATATAATGCCCAGATAGACATAGCATCCAAGACACAGTGCGCAGCAGCTCAGATATAATACCCAGATAGATATAGCACCCGAGACACAGTGCGCAGCAGCCCAGATATAATACCCAGATAGACATAACGGCTCCATTAGCATGTTAGTACGTCCCTGTGGGTGTGCTAACATGCTAATGAATGTGCAGCGTCACAGGATGATCTCATTCACCACTCCGCTGCCATCGCGTCCAAAGGGGAATTTTGGCTCAGTGTGCCTGATCCCGTAGTTTGGGTCATGGGCAATACTTCAGTTAGAAGCCAGGACGCGTACAACCGGCTTCATAGTGTGCATGATTCAACCTCCGGGGGGTCAGGTGCACTGAGCCGAAATTCCCCTTTGGACGTGATGGCAGCGGAGAGGAGAATGAGATCATCCTGTGACGCTGCATATTCATTAGCATGTTAGCACACCCACAGGGGCATACTAACATGCTAATGGGGGGCGACTGGCCGGGGAACTAACACCCA